>NC_069503.1:729602078-729622596 GCF_027579735.1 Bombina bombina | reverse complement strand
TAGAGCTTTGAAATATTATGTTGAAGCTACTAAGTCTTTCCGAAAGACTTCTAGTTTATTTATCTTTTCCGGTTCTAGAAAAGGCCAGAAAGCTTCTGCCATTTCTTTGGCATCTTGGTTGAAATCTTTAATTCATCTTGCCTATGTTGAGTCGGGTAAAACACCGCCTCAAAGGATTACAGCTCATTCTACTAGGTCAGTTTCTACTTCCTGGGCGTTTAGGAATGAAGCTTCGATTGATCAGATTTGCAAAGCAGCAACTTGGTCCTCTTTGCATACTTTTACTAAATTCTACCATTTTGATGTATTTTCTTCTTCTGAAGCAGTTTTTGGTAGAAAAGTACTTCAGGCAACGGTTTCAGTTTGAATCTTCTGCTTATGTTTTTCATTAAACTTTATTTTGGGTGTGGATTATTTTCAGCAGGAATTGGCTGTCTTTATTTTATCCCTCCCTCTCTAGTGACTCTTGCGTGGAAAGATCCACATCTTGGGTAATCATTATCCCATACGTCACTAGCTCATGGACTCTTGCTAATTACATGAAAGAAAACATAATTTATGTAAGAACTTACCTGATAAATTCATTTCTTTCATATTAGCAAGAGTCCATGAGGCCCGCCCTTTTTTTGTGGTGGTTATGATTTTTGTATAAAGCACAATTATTCCAATTCCTTATTTTATATGCTTTCGCACTTTTTTATCACCCCACTTCTTGGCTATTCGTTAAACTGAATTGTGGGTGTGGTGAGGGGTGTATTTATAGGCATTTTGAGGTTTGGGAAACTTTGCCCCTCCTGGTAGGAATGTATATCCCATACGTCACTAGCTCATGGACTCTTGCTAATATGAAAGAAATGAATTTATCAGGTAAGTTCTTACATAAATTATGTTTTCTTTTTAGACACGATGAATCCACGGCCCACCCTGTTCTTTTTAAGACAGTGTTATTTTTTGTAAACATCAGACTTCGTTCGAATGACTGGAGTGGGAGGGAAGGGAGGAGCTATTTGGCAGCTCTGCTGTGGTGCTCTTTGCCGACTCCTGCTGACCAGGAGGTGAAATCCCACAAGTAAGGATGATGATCCGTGGACATAAATTTTCTTTTTGCAACTAAAGCCCTCAATTAAAAACCCGGTAAAGCTTGCTAATTGAGTATGAATACATAATGTTTACTTTAAACAGAGCAAGGGTTCTCTTCATTAATGGAAAGAGTCCACAGCTGCATTCATTACTTTAGGGAAATTCAGAACCTGGCCACCAGGAGCAGGCAAAGACACCCCAGCCAAAGGCTTAAATACCTCCCCCACTTCCCTCATCCCCAAGTCATTCTTTGCGTTTTGTCCCAGGAGGTTGGCAGAGAAGTGTCAGAAGTTTTTGATATTCTCTTATGGAGGGTAGTTCTCTTCGGCATGGGACTGGCGTTTTAAGTAGTCCTGACAGCCTCTCAGTGAGAGCATGGATGAAGGTTAGAGTCCGGAGATGAAGGGAGAGTCTTTCTGCGTAACCATCCCAACTCATATTAACTGCTCCATAAGCAATCAGCGCTGACTAGTTTTGCTGCCTGCTTTTTTTCTCAAGTCCATGGCAGAAGCGACGCTACCATCTGTCACTCTTGAAGGGCCGTGTTCTTGTTCCACGGCATAGATTCCGGTAACATTGTTTAATTTTACTTTTATCATGGATGTATTGTAATTAAAACTGTTTACCCAAGTGGGGCGACAACCTTTTGGGGATAACTTTAACATAGGATCTCAGTGAGGCTCCTTTTCTCCAACATAGGTGTGTCCGGTCCTCGGCGTCATCCTTACTTGTGGGATTTTCTCTTCCCCAACAGGAAATGGCAAAGAGCCCAGCAAAGCTGGTCACATGATCCCTCCTAGGCTCCGCCTTCCCCAGTCATTCTCTTTGCCGTTGTACAGGCAACATCTCCACGGAGATGGCTTAGAGTTTTTTGGTGTTTAAATGTAGTTTTTATTCTTCAATCAAGAGTTTGTTATTTTAAAATAGTGCTGGTATGTACTATTTACTCTGAAACAGAAAAGAGATAAAGATTTCTGTTTGTAAGAGGAAAATGATTTTAGCAACCGTTACTAAAATCGATGGCTGTTTCCACACAGGACTGTTGAGAGGAATTAACTTCAGTTGGGGGAAACAGTGAGCAGACTTTGGCTGCTTGAGGTATGACACATTTCTAACAAGACTTCGTAATGCTGGAAGCTGTCATTTTCCCTATGGGATCCGGTAAGCCATTTTTATTAAATAAGAATAAAGGGCTTCACAAGGGCTTTAAAGACTGGTAGACATTTTTCTGGGCTAAAACGATTGATTTATAAGCATTTTTAATAGTTTTTAGCTTTGAGGAGTTATTTTATTCTTGGGAATTATGTTAAATAACCGGCAGGCACTGTATTGGACACCTTTTTCACTGGGGGCCTTCTCTAATCATAGGCAGAGCCTCATTTTCGCGCCACTAATGCGCAGTTGTTTTTGGGAAGCAAGGCATGCAGATGCATGTGTGAGGAGCTCAGATACATAGAAAAAGCTTACTGAAGGCGTCATTTGGTATCGTATTCCCCTCTGGGCTTGGTTGGGTCTCAGCAAAGCAAATACCAGGGACTGTATAGGAGTTAAATATAAAAACGGCTCCGGTTCCGTTATTTTAAGAGTTAAAGCTTTCAAATTTGGTGTGCAATACTTTTAAGGCTTTAAGACACACTGGTGAAATTTTGGTGAATTTTGAACAATTCCTTCATACTTTTTCACATATTCAGTAATAAAGTGTGTTCAGTTTAAAATTTAAAGTGACAGTAACGGTTTTATTTTAAAACGTTTTTTGTACTTTGTTATCAAGTTTATGCCTTTTTAACATGTCTGAACTATCAGATAGACTGTTCTGTATGTGAGGAAGCCAAGGTTCCTTCTTATTTAAATAGATGTGATGTATGTGACACAAAATTTAGAGAAAATGATGCCCAAGATGATTCCTCAAGTGAGGGGAGTAAGCATGGTACTGCATCTTCCCCTCCTTCATCTACGCCAGTCTTGCCCACACAGGAGGCCCCTAGTACATCTAGTGCGCCAATACTCCTTACTATGCAACAATTAACGGCTGTAATGGATAATTCTATCAAAAACATTTTAGCCAAAATGCCCACTTATCAGCGAAAGCGCGACTGCTCTGTTTTAGAAAATACCGAAGAGCATGAGGACGCTGATAATGGTTCTGACATGCCCCTACACCAGTCTGAGGGGGCCAGGGAGGTTTTGTCTGAGGGAGAAATTTCAGATTCAGGGAAAATTTCTCAACAAGCTGAACCTGATGTGATTACATTCAAATTTAAATTGGAACATCTCCGCGCTCTGCTTAAGGAGGTGTTATCTACTCTGGATGATTGTGACAATTTGGTCATTCCAGAGAAATTATGTAAGATGGACAAGTTCCTAGAGGTCCCGGGGCCCCCCCGAAGCTTTTCCTATACCCAAGCGGGTGGCGGACATTGTAAGCAAAGAATGGGAAAGTCCCGGCATACCTTTTGTCCCTCCCCCTATATTTAAGAAATTGTTTCCTATGGTCGACCCCAGAAAGGACTTATGGCAGACAGTCCCCAAGGTCGAGGGGGCGGTTTCTACTCTAAATAAACGCACTACTATCCCTATAGAAGATAGTTGTGCTTTCAAAGATCCTATGGATAAAAAATTAGAGGGTTTGCTTAAAAAGATGTTTGTTCAGCAAGGTTACCTTCTACAACCAATTTCATGCATTGTTCCTGTCACTACAGCAGCATGTTTCTGGTTCGATGAACTAGAAAAGTCGCTCAATAAAGATTCTTCTTATGAGGAGATTATGGACAGAATTCATGCTCTTAAATTGGCTAACTCTTTTACTTTGGACGCCACTTTGCAATTGGCTAGATTAGCGGCGAAAAATTCGGGGTTTGCTATTGTGGCGCGCAGAGCGCTTTGGCTAAAATCTTGGTCAGCGGATGCGTCTTCCAAGAACAAGTTGCTTAACATACCTTTCAAGGGGAAAACGCTGTTTGGCCCTGACTTGAAAGAGATTATTTCAGATATCACTGGGGGTAAGGGCCACGCCCTTCCTCAGGATAGGTCTTTTAAGGCTAAAAATAAACCAAATTTTCGTCCCTTTCGCAGAAACGGACCAGCCCCAAGTTCTACATCCTCTAAGCAAGAGGGTAATACTTCTCAAACCAAGCCAGCCTGGAGGCCAATGCAAGGCTGGAACAAAGGTAAGCAGGCCAAGAAACCTGCCACTGCTACCAAGACAGCATGAGATGTTGGCCCCCGATCCGGGACCGGATCTGGTGGGGGGCAGACTTTCTCTCTTCGCTCAGGCTTGGGCAAGAGATGTTCTGGATCCTTGGGCGCTAGAAATAGTCTCCCAAGGTTATCTTCTGGAATTCAAGGAGCTACCCCCAAGGGGGAGGTTCCACAGGTCTCAATTGTCTTCAGACCACATAAAAAGACAGGCATTCTTACATTGTGTAGAAGACCTGTTAAAAATGGGAGTGATTCATCCTGTTCCATTAGGAGAACAAGGGATGGGATTCTATTCCAATCTGTTCATAGTTCCCAAAAAAGAGGGAACATTCAGACCAATCTTAGATATCAAGATCCTAAACAAATTTCTCAAGGTTCCATCGTTCAAAATGGAAACCATTCGGACAATTCTTCCTACCATCCAGGAAGGTCAATTCATGACCACGGTGGATTTAAAGGATGCGTATCTACATATTCCTATCCACAAGGAACATCATCGGTTCCTAAGGTTCGCCTTTCTGGACAAGCATTACCAGTTTGTGGCACTTCCATTCGGATTAGCCACTGCTCCAAGAATTTTCACAAAGGTACTAGGGTCCCTTCTAGCGGTGCTAAGACCAAGGGGCATTGCAGTAGTACCTTACTTGGACGACATACTGATTCAAGCGTCGTCTGTACCACAAGCAAAGGCTCATACGGACATTGTCCTGGCCTTTCTCAGATCTCACGGGTGGAAAGTGAACGTAGAAAAAAGTTCTCTATCTCCGTCAACAAGAGTTCCCTTCTTGGGAACAATAATAGACTCCTTAGAAAGGAGGATTTTCTCCAACATAGGTGTGTCCGGTCCACGGCGTCATCCTTACTTGTGGGATATTCTCTTCCCCAACAGGAAATGGCAAAGAGCCCAGCAAAGCTGGTCACATGATCCCTCCCAGGCTCCGCCTACCCCAGTCATTCTCTTTGCCGTTGTACAGGCAACATCTCCACGGAGATGGCTTAGAGTTTTTTAGTGTTTAACTGTAGTTTTTATTATTCAATCAAGAGTTTGTTATTTTGAAATAGTGCTGGTATGTACTATTTACTCAGAAACAGAAAAGAGATGAAGATTTCTGTTTGTATGAGGAAAATGATTTTAGCAACCGTAACTAAAATCCATGGCTGTTCCACACAGGACTGTTGAGAGCAATTAACTTCAGTTGGGGGAACAGTGTGCAGTCTCTTGCTGCTTGAGGTATGACACATTCTAACAAGACGATGTAATGCTGGAAGCTGTCATTTTCCCTATGGGATCCGGTAAGCCATGTTTATTACGATCGTAAATAAGGGCTTCACAAGGGCTTATTAAGACTGTAGACTTTTTCTGGGCTAAATCGATTCATTATTAACACATATTTAGCCTTGAGGAATCATTTTATCTGGGTATTTTGATATAATATCGGCATTAGGGGCTTTCCCAAAGCATAAGCAGAGCCTCATTTTCGCGCCGGTGTGGCGCACTTGTTTTTGAGAGGCATGGCATGCAGTCGCATGTGAGAGGAGCTCTGATACTTAGAAAAGACTTTCTGAAGGCGTCATTTGGTATCGTATTCCCCTTTGGGCTTGGTTGGGTCTCAGCAAAGCAGATACCAGGGACTGTAAAGGGGTTAAAACGGCTCCGGTTCCGTTATTTTAAGGGTTAAAGCTTCCAAATTTGGTGTGCAATACTTTTAAGGCTTTAAGACACTGTGGTGAAAATTTGATAAATTTTGAACAATTCCTTCATGTTTTTTCGCAATTGCAGTAATAAAGTGTGTTCAGTTTAAAATTTAAAGTGACAGTAACGGTTTTATTTTAAAACGTTTTTGTACTTTGTTATCAAGTTTATGCCTGTTTAACATGTCTGAACTACCAGATAGACTGTGTTCTGAATGTGGGGAAGCCAGACTTCCTATTCATTTAAATAAATGTGATTTATGTGATAATGACAATGATGCCCAAGATGATTCCTCAAGTGAGGGGAGTAAGCATGGTACTGCATCATTCCCTCCTTCGTCTACACGAGTCTTGCCCACTCAGGAGGCCCCTAGTACATCTAGCGCGCCAATACTCCTTACTATGCAACAATTAACGGCTGTAATGGATAATTCTGTCAAAAACATTTTAGCCAAAATAAACACTTGTCAGCGTAAGCGCGGCTGCTCTGTTTTAGATACTGAAGAGCATGACGACGCTGATATTAATATCTCTGAAGGGCCCCTAACCCAGTCTGATGGGGCCAGGGAGGTTTTGTCTGAGGGAGAAATTACTGATTCAGGGAACATTTCTCAACAGGCTGAACCTGATGTGATTGCATTTAAATTTAAGTTGGAACATCTCCGCATTCTGCTTAAGGAGGTATTATCCACTCTGGATGATTGTGACAAGTTGGTCATCCCAGAGAAACTATGTAAAATGGACAAGTTCCTAGAGGTGCCGGGGCTCCCAGAAGCTTTTCCTATACCCAAGCGGGTGGCGGACATTGTTAATAAAGAATGGGAGAGGCCAGGTATTCCTTTCGTCCCTCCCCCCATATTTAAAAAATTGTTTCCTATGGTCGACCCCAGAAAGGACTTATGGCAGACAGTCCCCAAGGTCGAGGGAGCGGTTTCCACTTTAAACAAACGCACCACTATACCCATAGAGGATAGTTGTGCTTTCAAAGATCCTATGGATAAAAAATTAGAAGGTTTGCTTAAAAAGATGTTTGTTCAGCAGGGTTACCTTCTACAACCAATTTCATGCATTGTCCCTGTCGCTACAGCCGCATGTTTCTGGTTTGATGAGCTGATAAAGGCGGTCGATAGTGATTCTCCTCCTTATGAGGAGATTATGGACAGAATCAATGCTCTCAAATTGGCTAATTCTTTCACCCTCGACGCCACTTTGCAATTGGCTAGGTTAGCGGCTAAGAATTCTGGGTTTGCTATTGTGGCGCGCAGAGCGCTTTGGTTGAAATCTTGGTCGGCTGATGAGTCTTCCAAGAACAAGCTACTTAACATTCCTTTCAAGGGGAAAACGCTGTTTGGCCCTGACTTGAAAGAGATTATCTCTGATATCACTGGGGGTAAGGGCCACGCCCTTCCTCAGGATCGGCCTTTCAAGGCAAAAAATAAACCTAATTTTCGTCCCTTTCGTAGAAACGGACCAGCCCAAGGTGCTACGTCCTCTAAGCAAGAGGGTAATACTTCTCAAGCCAAGCCAGCTTGGAGACCAATGCAAGGCTGGAACAAAGGAAAGCAGGCCAAGAAACCTGCCACTGCTACCAAGACTGCATGAAATGTTGGCCCCCGATCCGGGACCGGATCTGGTGGGGGGCAGACTCTCTCTCTTCGCTCAGGCTTGGGCAAGAGATGTTCTGGATCCTTGGGCGCTAGAAATAGTCTCCCAAGGTTATCTTCTGGAATTCAAGGGACTTCCCCCAAGGGGGAGGTTCCACAGGTCTCAGTTGTCTTCAGACCACATAAAAAGACAGGCATTCTTACATTGTGTAGAAGACCTGTTAAAAATGGGAGTGATTCATCCTGTTCCATTAAGAGAACAAGGGATGGGGTTCTACTCCAATCTGTTCATAGTTCCCAAAAAAGAGGGAACGTTCAGACCAATCTTAGATCTCAAGATCTTAAACAAGTTTCTCAAGGTTCCATCGTTCAAGATGGAAACCATTCGAACTATTCTTCCTTCCATCCAGGAAGGTCAATTCATGACCACGGTGGATTTAAAGGATGCGTATCTACATATTCCTATCCACAAGGAACATCATCGGTTCCTAAGGTTCGCATTCCTGGACAAACATTACCAGTTCGTGGCGCTTCCTTTCGGATTAGCCACTGCTCCAAGGATTTTCACAAAGGTACTAGGGTCCCTTCTAGCTGTGCTAAGACCAAGGGGCATTGCTGTAGTACCTTACTTGGACGACATTTTGATTCAAGCGTCGTCCCTTCCTCAAGCAAAGGCTCACACGGACATCGTCCTGGCCTTTCTCAGATCTCACGGATGGAAAGTGAACGTGGAAAAGAGTTCTCTATCCCCGTCAACAAGGGTTCCCTTCTTGGGAACAATTATAGACTCCTTAGAAATGAGGATTTTTCTAACAGAGGCCAGAAAAACAAAACTTCTAGACTCTTGTCGGATACTTCATTCCGTTCCTCTTCCTTCCATAGCTCAGTGCATGGAAGTGATCGGGTTGATGGTAGCGGCAATGGACATAGTTCCTTTTGCGCGCATTCATCTAAGACCATTACAACTGTGCATGCTCAGTCAGTGGAATGGGGACTATACAGACTTGTCTCCGAAGATACAAGTAAATCAGAGGACCAGAGACTCACTCCGTTGGTGGCTGTCCCTGGACAACCTGTCACAAGGGATGACATTCCGCAGACCAGAGTGGGTCATTGTCACGACCGACGCCAGTCTGATGGGCTGGGGCGCGGTCTGGGGATCCCTGAAAGCTCAGGGTCTTTGGTCTCGGGAAGAATCTCTTCTACCGATAAATATTCTGGAACTGAGAGCGATATTCAATGCTCTCAAGGCTTGGCCTCAGCTAGCGAGGGCCAAGTTCATACGGTTTCAATCAGACAACATGACAACTGTTGCGTACATCAACCATCAGGGGGGAACAAGGAGTTCCCTAGCGATGGAAGAAGTGACCAAAATCATTCTATGGGCGGAGTCTCACTCCTGCCACCTGTCTGCTATCCACATCCCAGGAGTGGAAAATTGGGAAGCGGATTTTCTGAGTCGTCAGACATTGCATCCGGGGGAGTGGGAACTCCATCCGGAAATCTTTGCCCAAGTCACTCAGCTGTGGGGCATTCCAGACATGGATCTGATGGCCTCTCGTCAGAACTTCAAAGTTCCTTGCTACGGGTCCAGATCCAGGGATCCCAAGGCGGCTCTAGTGGATGCACTAGTAGCACCTTGGACCTTCAAACTAGCTTATGTGTTCCCGCCCTTTCCTCTCATCCCCAGGCTGGTAGCCAGGATCAATCAGGAGAGGGCGTCGGTGATCTTGATAGCTCCTGCGTGGCCACGCAGGACTTGGTATGCAGATCTGGTGAATGTCATCGGCTCCACCTTGGAAGCTACCTTTGAGACGAGACCTTCTTGTTCAGGGTCCGTTCGAACATCCGAATCTGGTTTCACTCCAGCTGACTGCTTGGAGATTGAACGCTTGATTTTATCGAAGCGAGGGTTCTCAGATTCTGTTATCGATACTCTTGTTCAGGCCAGAAAGCCTGTAACTAGAAAGATTTACCACAAAATTTGGAAAAAATATATCTGTTGGTGTGAATCTAAAGGATTCCCTTGGGACAAGGTTAAGATTCCTAGGATCCTATCCTTCCTTCAAGAAGGATTGGAAAAAGGATTATCTGCAAGTTCCCTGAAGGGACAGATTTCTGCCTTGTCGGTGTTACTTCACAAAAAACTGGCTGCTGTGCCAGATGTTCAAGCTTTTGTTCAGGCTCTGGTTAGAATTAAGCCTGTTTACAAACCTTTGACTCCTTGGAGTCTCAATTTAGTTCTTTCAGTTCTTCAGGGGGTTCCGTTTGAACCCTTGCATTCCGTTGATATTAAATTATTATCTTGGAAAGTTTTGTTTTTAGTTGCAATTTCTTCTGCCAGAAGAGTTTCAGAATTATCTGCTCTGCAGTGTTCTCCTCCTTATCTGGTGTTCCATGCAGATAAGGTGGTTTTACGTACTAAACCTGGTTTTCTTCCAAAAGTTGTTTCTAACAAAAACATTAACCAGGAGATTATCGTACCTTCTCTGTGTCCGAAACCAGTTTCAAAGAAGGAACGTTTGTTGCACAATTTGGATGTTGTTCGCGCTCTAAAATTCTATTTAGATGCTACAAAGGATTTTAGACAAACATCTTCCTTGTTTGTTGTTTATTCCGGTAAAAGGAGAGGTCAAAAAGCAACTTCTACCTCTCTCTCTTTTTGGATTAAAAGCATCATCAGATTGGCTTACGAGACTGCCGGACGGCAGCCTCCCGAAAGAATCACAGCTCATTCCACTAGGGCTGTGGCTTCCACATGGGCCTTCAAGAACGAGGCTTCTGTTGATCAGATATGTAGGGCAGCGACTTGGTCTTCACTGCACACTTTTACCAAATTTTACAAGTTTGATACTTTTGCTTCTTCTGAGGCTATTTTTGGGAGAAAGGTTTTGCAAGCCGTGGTGCCTTCCATTTAGGTGACCTGATTTGCTCCCTCCCTTCATCCGTGTCCTAAAGCTTTGGTATTGGTTCCCACAAGTAAGGATGACGCCGTGGACCGGACACACCTATGTTGGAGAAAACAGAATTTATGTTTACCTGATAAATTGCTTTCTCCAACGGTGTGTCCGGTCCACGGCCCGCCCTGGTTTTTTAATCAGGTCTGATAATTTATTTTCTTTAACTACAGTCACCACGGTACCATATGGTTTCTCCTATGCAAATATTCCTCCTTAACGTCGGTCGAATGACTGGGGTAGGCGGAGCCTGGGAGGGATCATGTGACCAGCTTTGCTGGGCTCTTTGCCATTTCCTGTTGGGGAAGAGAATATCCCACAAGTAAGGATGACGCCGTGGACCGGACACACCGTTGGAGAAAGCAATTTATCAGGTAAACATAAATTCTGTTTTTCTGACAGAGGCCAGAAAATCAAAACTTCTAAGCTCTTGTCAAGTACTTCATTCTGTTCTTCTTCCTTCCATAGCGCAGTGCATGGAAGTAATAGGTTTGATGGTCGCGGCAATGGACATAGTTCCTTTTGCGCGAATTCATCCAAGACCATTACAACTGTACATGCTCAGTCAGTGGAATGGGGATTATACAGACTTGTCTCAGACGATACAAGTAGATCAGAGGACCAGAGATTCACTCCGTTGGTGGCTGACCCTGGACAACCTGTCACAAGGGATGAGCTTCCGCAGACCAGAGTGGGTCATTGTCACGACCGACGCCAGTCTGGTGGGCTGGGGCTCGGTCTGGGAACCCCTGAAAGCTCAGGGTCTTTGGTCTCGGGAAGAATCTCTTCTCCAGATAAATATTCTGGAGCTGAGAGCGATATTCAATGCTCTCAAGGCTTGGCCTCAGCTAGCAAAGGCCAAATTCATACGGTTTCAATCAGACAACATGACGACTGTTGCGTATATCAACCATCAGGGGGGAACAAGGAGTTCCCTGGCGATGGAAGAAGTGACCAAAATAATTCAGTGGGTGGAGACTCACTCCTGCCACTTGTCTGCAATCCACATCCCAGGAGTGGAAAATTGGGAAGCAGATTTTCTGAGTCGTCAGACATTTCATCCGGGGGAGTGGGAACTCCATCCGGAAATCTTTGCCCAAATAATTCAATTGTGGGGCATTCCAGACATGGATCTGATGGCGTCTCGTCAGAACTTCAAGGTTCCTTGCTACGGGTCCAGATCCGGGGATCCCAAGGCGACTCTAGTGGATGCACTAGTAGCACCTTGGAGCTTCAACCTAGCTTATGTGTTCCCACCGTTTCCTCTCATTCCCAGGCTGGTAGCCAGGATCAAACAGGAGAGGGTATCGGTGATCTTGATAGCTCCTGCGTGGCCACGCAGGACTTGGTATGCAGATCTGGTGAATATGTCATCGGCTCCTCCATGGAGGCTACCTTTGAGACAGGACCTTCTTGTTCAAGGTCCGTTCGAACATCCGAATCTGGCCTCACTCCAACTGACTGCTTGGAGATTGAACGCTTGATTTTATCAAGGCGAGGGTTCTCAGATTCTGTCATTGATACTCTTGTTCAGGCCAGAAAGCCTGTAACTAAAATATTGAAAAAATATATCTGTTGGTGTGAATCTAAAGGATTCCCATGGAACAAGATAAAAATTCCTAAGATTCTATCCTTTCTTCAAGAAGGTTTGGAGAAAGGATTATCTGCAAGTTCTTTGAAGGGACAGATTTCTGCTTTATCTGTTTTACTTCACAAAAAGCTGGCGGCTGTGCCAGATGTTCAAGCTTTTGTTCAGGCTCTGGTTAGAATCAAGCCTGTTTACAAACCTTTGACTCCTCCTTGGAGTCTCAATTTAGTTCTTTCAGTTCTTCAGGGGGTTCCGTTTGAACCCCTACATTCCGTTGATATCAAGTTATTATCTTGGAAAGTTTTGTTTTTGGTTGCAATTTCTTCTGCTAGAAGAGTTTCAGAGTTATCTGCTCTGCAGTGTTCTCCTCCTTATCTGGTGTTCCATGCAGATAAGGTGGTTTTGCGTACTAAACCTGGTTTTCTTCCAAAAGTTATTTCTAACAAAAATATTAACCAGGAGATAGTCGTGCCTTCTTTGTGTCCGAATCCAGTTTCAAAGAAGGAACGTTTGTTGCAGAATTTGGATGTAGTTCGTGCTCTAAAATTCTATTTAGAGGCTACAAAGGATTTCAGACAAACATCTTCCTTGTTTGTTGTTTATTCTGGTAAAAGGAGAGGTCAAAAAGCAACTTCTACCTCTCTCTCTTTTTGGCTTAAAAGCATCATTAGATTGGCTTATGAGACTGCCGGACGGCAGCCTCCTGAAAGAATCACAGCTCATTCCACTAGGGCCGTGGCTTCCACATGGGCCTTCAAGAACGAGGCTTCTGTTGATCAGATATGTAAGGCAGCGACTTGGTCTTCACTGCACACTTTTACTAAATTTTACAAATTTGCTACTTTTGCTTCTTCTGAGGCTATTTTTGGGAGAAAGGTTTTGCAAGCCGTGGTGCCTTCCATCTAGGTGACCCGATTTGCTCCCTCCCTTCATCCGTGTCCTAAAGCTTTGGTATTGGTTCCCACAAGTAAGGATGACGCCGTGGACCGGACACACCTATGTTGGAGAAAACAGAATTTATGTTTACCTGATAAATTACTTTCTCCAACGGTGTGTCCGGTCCACGGCCCGCCCTGGTTTTTTAATCAGGTCTGATGATTTATTTTCTCTAACTACAGTCACCACGGTATCATATGATTTCTCCTATGCAAATATTCCTCCTTTACGTCGGTCGAATGACTGGGGAAGGCGGAGCCTAGGAGGGATCATGTGACCAGCTTTGCTGGGCTCTTTGCCATTTCCTGTTGGGGAACAGAATATCCCACAAGTAAGGATGACGCCGTGGACCGGACACACCGTTGGAGAAAGTAATTTATCAGGTAAACATAAATTCTGTTTTTGTATCTCGCAATCAAGGGTTAATATCTCCTTAGGGGGCTTATTGAACAGGGGGGGGGGTTATAATCTTGTTATGTGATTCTTTCTGCTACTGTGTACTGTTGCTTCGGCTCATGGCTATTTTGGAACATAACAGCCTATGTCTAAAGCGGCCTTTACGGTTGGGCGTGCTTTTGCATGGACTGCATGGTTTACCTTGTGGCCGGGCGTGGCCACATTTTGGCTCTCAATCTCTGCTTTCCTGACCATGTGGTGACAGAAGTCCTGGTCCGCTGGTGTCTGGTTCACTGGGGGTGGTGAGTGCCCCAGCCGTTGGGGGTGTAAGGTGCTGTTTAGATTTTCTTATTGGTCCATTTTCCATCTTAATATTGGAAGAGTCCACATCTGCATTCTTTACTTGTGGGAAATGCTGAACCTGGCCACCAGCAGGAGGCAAAGACACACCACAGCCAAAGGCTTAAAAACTTCCCTCACTTCCTCATAACCCCAGTCATTCTTTGCCTTTCGTCACAGGAGGTTGGCAGAGAAGTGTTAGAAGATTTCGGAGTAGTCTCTTATGGAGGGTAGTACTCTTCGAGATGGGACTGGAGTTTTAAGTAGTCCTGTCAGTCTCTCAGTGAGAGCCTGGATGAAAGAGTCCGGAGTTGCAGGGAGA
The DNA here is from genome assembly GCF_027579735.1 of Bombina bombina. Classification (NCBI taxonomy): domain Eukaryota; kingdom Metazoa; phylum Chordata; class Amphibia; order Anura; family Bombinatoridae; genus Bombina; species Bombina bombina. The sequence continues at coordinate 729,608,484 of NC_069503.1, read as the reverse complement.
GTCTTTCTGCGAAACCATCCCGACTCTCATTAACAGCTCCATAGGCAATCGGCGTTGACGAGTTTCGCTGCCTGCTTTCCTCAAGTCCATGTCAGAAGCGATGCTACCATCTGTCACACTTGAGGGCCGTGTTCCTGTTCCACGGCGTAGATTCTGGTTAGATCATTTCATATTTTATACATGTATGATAATGCAAAAAGAAATGGTCACAGTGTGACTCCTTTTATCTGTATAGAATCAAGGGTTAATATCTCTTTATTGGGGATTATTGAACGGGGGGGGGGGGAATAATCTTATGTTTGATTTTATGCTGCTTTTATGTGTGATGTTATGGGCTCATAGGCTGTTATGGAATATCCAGGTTCCACTTTCACTTTAAAAGAGCCATGCAGCTTACAAGCTTGGCGCGCTTTCTAATAGCAGAGACGGTCCTGCATTGTGCACCATGTGATTCATTCCCCTTTTGCTTACCGGGTGTCTATCAAAGAGGAGTCATAAATCTCTGTACGGTCTGGGTCATAGGAGGTGGTTAGTGCCCAAGTCATTGGGGTATAAGGGTGCAGTTTTTTTTAATAAAATAAGATGTTTTATTGATCTAGTTCTCCGGTTATTGTATTAGCGATGGAGGATTCTGTTACTTTAGAGGGCACTCCTATTCCTAATAAGTAATTCCTGTTTATATGGTGAGGAGGCTTTAGTTTCACCCTCTCAATTTTGTTCCATATGCCTTAATGTGATACAATACCACTGAGCCATCCAGTGAGGTGCGTACTCTACATCTTATATCTCTACACATGCAGTTTTCCCGTAGCATTGCTGATCCTCTATCTGGAGGGAACCTTTTTTCACCAGACGTTACTGCTCAGTTCAGACAGCGGTGACTGCGGCCTTTCATGCTTTACCTCGCCCTGCTAAGCGTAAGCGAAAGGTTACATATTGCACTCCTTTCCAGAGTACATCAGATGATTTATTGGAGGGTTATCTGAGGATGAAGTTCTTTTTGAGTCTTCAGAGTATGAAATTCTGGGTCGGAGTCTGCTGCCTCTAAACCTCCTGCTTCGGAGGAACCACACTTTAGTTTAGGAATTTGCGCTTTCTTCTAAAGGAAGTTTTTGGTGAATTCAGAGGTTCCAGAGGCCAAATTGCCTGATGAACCTTTAATTCCTAAATTGGATAGAGTTTGAGGACAGGGTGCTACCTTTAACTTCCCTGCTCCTGTTATATGGCGAACATTATTAAGAATGAATGGGACAGGATTGTATTCCTTTCCCCCTCTTCTCCCTTTAACAAATTGTCCTGGACTCTCAATGGGGTTGAGGTTCTGTCCCTAAATGGGATGGCGTTATCTTCACCCTTGCTAAACGTACTATCCCGCTTGAGGATAGTTGTTCGTTTGAAGAGCCCATGGATAAAAGGTGGAAACTCTGTTAAGAAAGATGTTTCAACATACAGGATATTTGTTTCAACCGGCGGTGGCTGTTGCCGTGGTTACTAGAGAAACTACCTTCTGGTGTGACTCCTTATAGGATTTGATCGGGGTGGAGGATCCCATTGACGTTACTCAGAAAAGATTTACGGCCTTGAGGGTTGTTAATGGTTTTATCTGTACTGCTATTAGGCAGTTTATTCGCTTGAATGCTAGGGCTTCAGGTTTTTCTGTTCAGGCCCGTCAGGCTCTGGCTGAAGTCATGGTCTGCATATAAATCCAAGCAGAGCAAGAAGCCTGCCGAGTCTACGTCAGCATGAATGGGCAGTCCCCTGTCCTCTTCTGATTCGTGTAGGGGGCAGTATGTCGCTCTTTTTCAGTCGCTTGGTTTTGGGACGTGCAGGATCCATGGGTCCTGAAGGTCATAGCTCAGAGTTACAAGGTTTTAAGTCTCAGCCACCCAAGGGCAGGTCCCTCCTGTCTTCCTGACCAGAAAGGAGGGAAGCCTTTCTGGGGTGTGTACGGGATCTGTCTCTAGGAGTTTTTGTCCCGGTGCCTATCGCAGTGAGTATAATATTCAAACCTTTTCGTGGTCCCTAAGGAGGAGGGAACTTTCTGTCCGATTCTGGACCTAAAGTGCTTTAGCAGGTTTTTAAATGTCCCCTCGTTTAAGATGGAGACTAGGTCCATTCTTCCCCTCGTTTGAGAGGGGTAATTCATGACCACAATAGATTCCTGGACCAGCAAATCCAGTTTATTGCTTTTCAGTTTGGTCTAGTTAAAGAAATTTTTCAAAGAGTGGACCATTCGGAATATCTCTGTCTTCTTCGATGCCATGGATGACAGATAATCTAGAAAGAGTTCTCCTGTATCAAGTACCAGGGTAGAATTCTCGAGTACTATAATAGTCTCCATAGACATGAGAATATTTCTAACAGACCAGAGACGTTGCAAGCTAGCTTCAACATGTCTTGCCCTCCAGATCTCCTTAAGGCCATCTGTGGCTCGGTGTATGGAGGTGATTGGTCTCCTGGTGTCCAGCTTGGACATAATTTCCTTTGCCAGGGTTCACCTCAGACATGCATGCTGAAGTAGTGGAACGGCGATCATTTGGATCTGTCTCAACAGATTTCTCTGGACAACTAATCGGGTGAATCACACTCTTGGTGCTTTTGTCCGGATCACTTGTCCTGGGGGACATCCGTCTCAAGACCATCCTGTGTGATTGTGACTACAGTTGCGAGTCTGTCAGGATCGGGAGCAGTTTGGGGTGCCAGGAAGGCACAGGGCATCTGGTCTCAGGAGGTAAAGCTCCTGATCTCATTTTGGATCTTCGGGTAATATACAATGCTCTGAAGGCTTGGATTCTGCTGGGTTCGTCCCAGTTAATCCGATTCCAATCAGACAATATATCTTCGGTTACTTACATCAACCATCAGGGGGGAACGAGAAGCTCCCTGGCCATGAGGGAAGTATCTCTGATTCTAGTGTGGGGGAGACCCGCATTTGTTTGATGTCAGCGATCCACATTCCGGGTGTGGACAACTAGGAAGCGGATTTCCTCAGCAGACAATACTTTCATCTGGGAGAATGGTCTCTCCATCCCAAGTGTTTGCAGAAATTTGCAAGAGGAAGATCTTATAACGTTTCAATACCAAGCTACCCAGATAGGGGTTGAGGTACAGGGATCCTCAGGCAGAGCTAACAGATTCATTAGCGGTGCCTTGGGGGTTAAATCTAATTCATCCTTTCCGACAGTTACCACTACTTCCTAGTGTAAGTGGCTCGAGTCAAGCAGGCATCCGTGATACTGACTGCTCCTTCTTGGCTTCAAAGGATATGGTAAGCGGATCTAGTGGGGATGTCATCTCCTCCGTGGAAGTTACCTTGTCGCAGGGATCTGCTATTAATCAATGTCTAGATTATCTGAGGTTGACTGCGTGGAGATTAAAACCTTAGTCCTAGCCAAGAGAAGGTTTTCTGAGAGAGTTAATTTCATAAGGTGTGGAGGACCTACTTATTCTGTTCTCCAGGATGAACTGGAGAAGGGCTTTTCTGCAAGTCCCCTGAAGGGACAGTTTTCGGCCCTGTCCGTGTTTCTGCACAAAAGGTTTGCCGAGCTTCCAGATGTGCAGCCATTTGTTAAGGATCTGCTGTGATCAGACCTGTGTTTAGATCTAAGGCTCCTCATAGGAGTTTAAATCTTGTCCTAAAGGTTTTGCAGCGGGCTCCGTTGAAACCTATGCATGAAGTAGACCTTAAATTGTTGTCATGGAAGGTTGTTTTCTACTAGCTATTGCTACTGCGTGCAGAGTCTGAGATTGCTGCCTTGCAAGGCGACCCTCCTTATCTGGTGTTTCATGCCGATAAGGCTGTTCTACGAACTAAGTTAGGTTTTCTTCCTAAGGTTGTCAATTCGCAACTTTAATCAAAGATTGTGGTTCCTTTCTTAGGTCCTAATCCTTCGTCGAAGGAACGTTTACAACGTATTTCTGGATATGGTTTGTGCCTTAATGTTCTATCTTTGGACCACGAATGAATTTAGACAAACCTCTTTCTCTGTTCTCTTTTCCGGGAAGCGTAGGGGTCAGAGGTGACTTCCTTATATCTTTGTTCTGAAGAGTGTCATCCGTTTATCATAGAAACGGCGGGGCATAAGCCTCCTCTGTGGATTACGGCTCATTCTACGAGAGCAGTGGTTCCTCTTGGGCCTTCAAAAATGAGACCTCTATGGATCAGATTTGTAAGGTGGCAATCTGGTTCTCCTTACATACTTTTTCAAAATTTTACAAGTTTGATGTTTTGCTTCTGCTGATGTAGCCTTCGGGAATTAATTTGGTCAACCAGCTCTCAAACTTTTTGGGATCGGTATGTGATCTATAATCCTGAAGCGGAGATCACTAACAGTATGACCAGCCTCCAAAAAGTGGCGAGCCACTGGTTGTTCAGATTTGCCCGTCTTCAGAGCTGTCGTGATGCTGGATCGATGGTTTGTCATCCTCACTCTGGCATCATCGTTCGTCTTGCCTGTATAAAACTTGCAACAAGGGCAGTTGAGAAGATAGATTATGTACTGTGTAGTACAGGTCAAGAAGAATTTGATTTGATACTTCTTCCTACGATCAGGATGTTGAAAAGTTGTGTCAGTATGCATACTGTTACAGGTTACGCAACTATTGCATTTGAAACATCCGATTTTCTTCCTGAGCCAAGACTCGTTTTCACTCTTAAGGGTTATATCTGTCTTCATCAACATCTCTCTCAAACTTCTCCCTCTACGATATGCAAGTCGGGGTGCTATCTGTTGGTTGAAAGGTAATGTAGGATCAGACTGAAGTAATTTACATTCATCTATAGGGGGTAAAGAACGTGAGCTGTGGAGCCCTCATTTTTTCTTGGGTGTTTTGTACCACTCGTGGTTGTAATGCTTGCTGGTGTTTTTCCTGTAGATCTTTCTTATTATATCCACGTTGTATGAATCTGTGTCATCTCAGATAACTATATCTTAGATTTGTTCTCATCTGTGTTGTTTCTAATCACACGCTGGAATTTCGCCTTTGCAATATTTCGAATTAAAGCTGGTTGGTGACAGCTTCTTGCGTGTAGGATAGAATTACGATCAGTGTTTTTCCTAAATAGGGTAGTGCCCAAACCCGTCTTGGATCTTGAACACCCTGACATTGAGATAATCTACTGAGTCAACATTAGCCGTGTATTGGAACCTAATGGTGCTTTCCATCTCATTCAGTGTGTCAATCCATTCTCGTAAGGATGATTCACCATCTCGCCAGATTAAAAACAAGTCATCTATATATTGACAATAGAATTTGATACCATACTGTTAAAGATTTTTGGCTTAAAGAGGGGCTTTGACGCTGGGAGTTGTGGTTCTGTTTCAAAGGGTCATGTTACACATGGCTTAGTGTTATGACACATTGTGTAGCGTTTTAGTCTTACTATACCAAGTGTTTATAAGAGGGCACTTGGCTTATAGGGGACATGTTTAATATATATATATATTTTTTTTTTACTATGAGCCATGCGGGTCTTGCCGTATTTGCATAACGCCCACGGTGGACGGGGCCTTTTTCGCACGCTCAGACGCGCAGTTCAGCTGGATCGCATGGGCGACGGAGTCCTGTTCTCTGGGGAGGCCTGAGTGTTCGGACTTCAAGATAGCCTGAATAGCTTCTCGAGCAGTGTAGCAGTCAAATTTGGGGGCAGGTAGGCGCCACAGCAGAGCTGTGGCGAGGTGCAGGGGCCCAATTACAGATAAAACATACTTTATTTGATAAGGTGGTTTTACGTACCAAACCTGGTTTTCTTCCTAAGGTTTTTTCTAATAAGAATATTAACCAGGAAATAGTTGTTCCTTCATTATGTCCTAACCCTTCTTCTAAGAAGGAGCGTATGTTGCATAACCTGGACGTGGTCTTTGCCCTGAAGTTTTACTTGCAGGCGTCAATCATCTTCATTATTCATTGTTTTTTCTGGAAAGCGTAGGGGGTCAGAAAGCTACGGCTACCTCTTTTTGGCTGAATAGTATCATCCGTCTGGCGTATGAGACTGCTGGACAGCAGCCTCCTGAAAAAATTACGGCTCACTCTACTAGGGCTGTGGCTTCCTCATGGGCATTTAAAAACAATGCTTCTGTTGAACAGATTTGCAAGGCTGCAACTTGGTCGTCTCTTCACACTTTTTCCAAATTTTCCAAATTTGATACTTTTGCTTCTTCTGAGGTTGGTTTTCGTCAAGCAGTGGTGCCTTCCATTTAGGTTCCTGTCTTGTCCATCCCTTTCATCTGTGTCCTGTTGCTTTGGTATTGTATCCCACAAGTAAGGATGAAATCCGTGGACTCGTCATATCTTGTAAAAGAAAAGGAAATGTATGCTTACCTGATGTATTTCTTCTACGATATGACGAGTCCACGGCCCTCCCTGTCATTTTTAAGATAGGTTTAGATTATATTATATTTTTTAT
>NC_069503.1:729404578-729597078 GCF_027579735.1 Bombina bombina | reverse complement strand
AATCCAGTAAGCTGAACAAATATATTTTGAGGTACCTTCCTCTATAGACTTTTTTCCGGTACCAGACCGAGCTTCTGAGATCTTTGCTAAGGAGTGGCAGAGACCGGGTATACCTTTTTTTTTTTTCTCCATCACCTATATTTAAAAAGATGTTTCCCATAGCCGACTCGGTTAAGGAGGCTTGGCAAACAGTCCCCAAGGTGGAAGATGCTGTTTCCACCTTTGCTAAGAGAACTACTATACCCATAGAGGATAGTTGTGCTTTCAAAGATCCTATGGACAAAAAATTAGAGGGTTTACTCAAAAAAATGTATGTACCCCAGGGCTTACAATGACAGCCAGCTGTGTGCATTGCTACAGTCACTAGTGTGGCGGCATATTGGTTTGATGCGTTGTCTGATATCAGGACAGAAACTCCCCTGGATGAAATCCAGGATAGGATAAAAGTTCTTAAATTGGCTAATTCCTTTATTACGGATGCTTCCCTTCAAGTTATCAAACTGGGAGCAAAGATTTCAGGTTTCTCTGTTCTAGCTCGCAGAGCCTTATGGCTAAAACCTTGGTCTGCGGATGTATCTAAGTCTAAGCTTTTAGCGATTCCTTAAAAGGAGAAGACCTTGTTTGCACCTGGCTTGATGGAAATAATCTCTATTACGGGAGGTAAGGGTCATCTCCCTCAGGATAAGAGAACAAACAAAAGGGACGACAGAGTAATTTTCGTTCCTTTTCAAAATTTCAAGGGAAATTCTTCCTCTTCCGCCTCCAAGCAGGAACAGTCTAAACCTTCATGGAGAACCAATCAGTATTGGAATAAGGGAAAACAATTCAAGAAGCCTGCTATTGAATCAAAGACAGCATGAAGGGCATGCCCCCTATCCAGGACCGGGTCTTGTAGGAGGGGCAGACTTTCCTTCGCTCAAGCTTGGCTTTGAGATGTTCAGGATCCCTGAGCAGTAGAGTGTCCCAGGGATATAAACTAGAGTTCAAAAGTTTTCCTCCCAGAGCCAGGTTTCTGCTTTCAAGATTATCTGTAGACCAGACAAAAAAGGCATTTCTCCAACATTGGTGTGTCCGGTCCACGGCGTCATCCTTACTTGTGGGATATTCTCTTCCCCAACAGGAAATGGCAAAGAGTCCCAGCAAAGCTGGTCACATGATCCCTCCTAGGCTCCGCCCACCCCAGTCATTCTCTTTGCTGTTGCACAGGCAACATCTCCACGGAGATGGTTAAGAGTTTTTTGGTGTTTAAATGTAGTTTTTATTCTTCTATCAAGTGTTTGTTATTTTAAAATAGTGCTGGTATGTACTATTTACTCAAACAGAAAAGGATGAAGATTTGTTTGTAAGAGGAAGATGATTTTAGCAGACAGTAACTAAAATCGATTGCTGTTTCCACATAGGACTGTTGAGATGAAGTAACTTCAGTTGGGGGAAACAGTTAGCAGACTTTTCTGCTTAAGGTATGACTAGCCATATTTCTAACAAGACTGTGTAATGCTGGAAGGCTGTCATTTCCCCTCATGGGGACCGGTAAGCCATTTTCTTAGTCAAAAACAAACAGAATAAAGGGCTTATTATGGGCTAAAAAACTGGTAGACATTTTTATGGGCTAAATCGATTGCTTTATTTGTGCATATTATTCAAATTTAGGCTAACAATTGACATTTATAATCTTGGGGAACGTTTATAAAACGGCAGGCACTGTATTGGACACCTTTTTCAGTCAGGGGGCCTTTCTAGTCATAGACTGAGCCTCATTTTCGCGCCATTAATGCGCAGTTGTTTTTTGAGAGCCGGGCATGCAGATGCATGTGTGAGGATCTAAGAATCTCGGAAAAAGCTTTTAGAAGGCGTCATTTGGTATCGTATTCCCCTCAGGGCTTGGTTGGGTCTTAGCAAAGACTGTATCTGGGACTGTATAGGGGTTAAATTGAAAAGCTCTGAAATTTGGTGTGCAATACTTTTAAGGATTTAAGACACTGTGGTGAAAATTTGGTAATTTTTGAACAATTCCTTCATACTTTTTCACATATTCAGTAATAAAGTGTTTTCTGTTTGAAATTTAAAGTGACAGTAACGGTTTTATTTTAAAACGTTTTTTGTGCATTGTTGACAAGTTTAAGCCTGTTTAACATGTCTGTACCATCAGATAAGCTATGTTCTATATGTATGAAAGCCAATGTGTCTCCCCATTTAAATTTATGTGATAATTGTGCCATAGCGTCCAAACAAAGTAAGGACAGTACTGCCACAAATAATGATATTGCCCAAGATGATTCCTCAAATGAGGGGAGTAAACATGATACTACATCATCCCCTACTGTGTCTACACCAGTTTTGCCCATGCAGGAGGCCCCTAGTACATCTAGTGCGCCAATACTTATTACCATGCAACAATTAACGGCTGTAATGGATAACTCCATAGCAAATCTTTTATCCAAAATGCCTACTTATCAGAGAAAGCGCGATTGCTCTGTTTTAAACACTGAAGAGCAAGAGGGCGCTGATGATAACTGTTCTGACATACCCTCACACCAATCTCAAGGGGCCATGAGGGAGGTTTTGTCTGATGGAGAAATTTCAGATTCAGGAAAAATTTCTCATCAAGCTGAACCTGATGTTGTGACATTTAAATTTAAATTAGAACATCTCCGCGCACTGCTTAAGGAGGTGTTATCTACTCTGGATGATTGTGACAATTTGGTCATTCCAGAGAAATTATGCAAGATGGACAGGTTCCTAGAGGTTCCGGTGCCCCCCGACGCTTTTCCTATACCCAAGCGGGTGGCGCACATAGTAAATAAAGAGTGGGAAAAGCCCGGCATACCTTTTGTTCCTCCCCCTATATTTAAGAAATTATTTCCTATGGTCGACCCCAGAAAGGACTTATGGCAGACAGTCCCCAAGGTCGAGGGGGCAGTTTCTACTCTAAACAAACGCACTACTATTCCTATCGAAGATAGTTGTGCTTTCAAAGATCCTATGGATAAAAAATTGGAAGGTTTGCTTAAAAAGATTTTTGTACAGCAAGGCTACCTTCTACAACCAATTTCATGCATTGTTCCTGTCACTACGGCAGCGTGGTTCTGGTTCGAGGAACTAGAAAAGTCGCTCAGTAGAGAAACTCCATATGAGGAGGTTATGGACAGAGTTCACGCACTTAAATTGGCTAACTCTTTTATTTTAGATGCCGCTTTGCAATTAGCAAAATTAGCGGCGAAAAATTCAGGGTTTGCTATTGTGGCGCGCAGAGCGCTTTGGCTAAAGTCTTGGTCAGCGGATGTGTCATCCAAGACAAAATTACTTAACATTCCTTTCAAAGGTAAAACTTTATTTGGACCTGATTTGAAAGAGATTATTTCAGACATCACTGGGGGAAAGGACCACGCCCTTCCACAGGATAGGTCTTTTAAGGCTAAAAATAAGCCTAAATTTCGTCCCTTTCGCAGAAATGGACCAGCCTCTAATTCTGCATCCTCTAAGCAAGAGGGTAATGCCTCACAACCCAAACCAGCCTGGAAACCAATGCAAGGCTGGAACAAGGGTAAGCAGGCCAAGAAGCCTGCCACTGCTAACAAGACAGCATGAAGGAGTAGCCCCCGATCCGGGACCGGATCTGGTGGGGGGCAGACTCTCTCTCTTTGCTCAGGCTTGGGCAAGAGATGTTCAGGATCCTTGGGCGCTAGAAATAGTTTCTCAAGGTTATCTCCTGGAATTCAAGGAACTACCCCCAAGGGGAAGGTTCCACAAGTCTCACTTATCCTCGAACCAAATAAAGAGACAGGCATTCTTACATTGTGTAGAAGACCTGTTAAAGATGGGAGTGATACACCCAGTTCCAATAAAGGAACAAGGAATGGGATTTTATTCCAATCTGTTCGTAGTTCCCAAAAAAGAGGGAACGTTCAGACCAATTTTGGATTTGAAGATCCTAAACAAATTTCTCAGGGTACCATCGTTCAAAATGGAAACTATTCGAACGATTCTACCCACCATCCAGGAAAGTCAATTTATGACTACCGTGGATCTAAAGGATGCGTACCTACATATCCCTATCCACAAGGAACATCATCAGTTCCTAAGGTTCGCTTTTCTGGACAAACCTTACCAGTTTGTGGCTCTTCCATTCGGATTAGCCACTGCTCCAAGGATTTTCACAAAGGTGCTAGGGTCCCTTCTAGTGGTTCTAAGACCAAGGGGCATTGCAGTAGTACCTTACTTGGACGACATTCTAATACAAGCGTCGTCCCTGTCAAGGGCAAAGGCTCATACGGACATCGTTCTAGCCTTTCTCACATCTCACGGATGGAAGGTGAACAAAGAAAAGAGTTCTCTGTCCCCGTCAACAAGAGTTCCCTTCTTGGGAACAATAATAGATTCCTTAGAAATGAGGATTTTTCTGACAGAGGTCAGAAAATCAAAACTTCTAAGCTCTTGTCAAGTGCTTCATTCTGTTCCTCGTCCTTCCATAGCACAGTGCATGGAAGTAATAGGATTGATGGTCGCAACAATGGACATAGTTCCTTTTGCATAAATTCATCTAAGACCATTATAACTGTGCATGCTCAAACAGTGGAATGGGGATTATACAGACTTGTCTCCAATGATTCAAGTAGATCAAAAGACCAGAGATTCACTCAGTAGGTGGCTGACCCTGGACCATCTGTCCCAGGGAATGAGCTTCCGCAGGCCAGAGTGGGTCATTGTCGCGACCGACGCCAGTCTAGTGGGCTGGGGTGCGGTCTGGGAATCCCTGAAAGCTCAGGGTCTATGGTCTCGGGAAGAGTCTCTTCTCCCGATAAACATTCTGGAACTGAGAGCGATATTCAATGCTCTCAGAGCTTGGCCTCAACTAGCAAAGGCCAAATTCATAAGGTTCCAATCAGACAACATGACGACTGTTGCTTATATCAATTATCAAGGGGGAACAAAGAGTTCCCTGGCGATGAAAGAAGTGACCAAAATAATTCAATGGGCGGAGGATCACTCCTGCCACTTGTCTGCGATCCACATCCCAGGAGTGGAAAATTGGGAGTCGTCAGACATTTCATCCGGGGGAGTGGGAACTCCATCCGGAAATCTTTGCCCAAATAACTCAATTATGGGGCATTCCAGACATGGATCTGATGGCGTCTCGTCAGAACTTCAAGGTTCCTTGCTACGGGTCCAGATCCAGGGATCCCAAGGCGACTCTAGTAGATGCACTAGTAGCACCTTGGACTTTCAACCTAGCTTACGTATTCCCACCGTTTCCTCTCATTCCCAGGCTGGTAGCCAGGATCAATCAGGAGAGGGCCTCGGTGATCTTGATAGCTCCTGCGTGGCCACGCAGGACTTGGTATGCAGACCTGGTGAATATGTCATCGGCTCCACCATGGAAGCTACCTTTGAGACAGGACCTTCTTGTTCAGGGTCCATTCGAACATCCAAATCTGGTTTCCCTCCAACTGACGGCTTGGAGATTGAACGCTTGATTTTATCAAAGCGTGGGTTTTCAGATTCTGTAATAGATACTCTGATTCAGGCTAGAAAGCCTGTAACTAGAAAAATTTACCATAAAATATGGAAAAAATATATATGGAATAAGATAAAAATTCCTAAGATTCTCTCCTTTCTTCAAGAAGGTTTGGAGAAAGGATTATCTGCAAGTTCTCTAAAGGGACAGATCTCTGCTTTATCTGTCTTACTACACAAAAGACTGGCAGTTGTGCCAGATGTTCAAGCATTTGTTCAGGCTCTGGTTAGGATCAAGCCTGTTTACAGACCTTTGACTCCTCCCTGGAGTCTAAATCTAGTTCTTTCAGTTCTTCAAGAGGTTCCGTTTGAACCCTTACATTCCATAGATATTAAGTTACTATCTTGGAAAGTTTTGTTTTTGGTTGCAATTTCTTCTGCTAGAAGAGTTTCATAGTTATCTGCTCTGCAGTGTTCTCCTCCTTATCTGGTGTTCCATGCAGATAAGGTGGTTTTGCGTACTAAGCCTGGTTTTCTTCCTAAAGTTGTTTCTAAAAAACAGAATTTATGCTTACCTGATAAATTACTATCTCCAACGGTGTGTCTGGTCCACGGCCCGCCCTGGTTTTTTAATCAGGTCTGATGAATTATTTTCTCTAACTACAGTCACCACGGTATCATATGGTTTCTCCTATATATATTTCCTCCTGTCCGTCGGTCGAATGACTGGGGTGGGCGGAGCCTAGGAGGGATCATTGACCAGCTTTGCTGGGACTCTTTGCCATTTCCTGTTGGGGAAGAGAATATCCCACAAGTAAGGATGACGCCGTGGACCGGACACACCGTTGGAGAAAGTAATTTATCAGGTAAGCATAAATTCTGTTTCTTACACTGTGTAGGAGACCTCTCCAACCTGGGAGTGATAATCCCAGGAACAGGGTCTGGGATTTTATTCCAATCTGTTCGTGGTTCCCAAAAAAGAGGGAACCTTCAGGCCTATTTTAGATCTCAAGAGTCTAAACAAATTCCTCAAATTACCGTCCTAAAAGATAGAAACTATTCGTTCCATTCTCCCTTTGGTCCAAGAGGGTCAATTTATGACAACTGTGGATTTAAAGGACACGTACTTGCATGTTCCCATTCACAGGGATCATCACAAGTTTTTAAGGTTTGCCTTTCTAGACAAACACTTCCAAATCGTAGCTCTTCCCTTCGGTCTTGCCACAGCTCCCAGAATTTTGTCAAAGGTTCCGGGATCGCTGTTGGCGGTGCTTTGGTTACGGGGCATTGCAGTGGCGCCCTATCTGGACGACATCCTAGTCCAGGCGCCATCCTTACAACAAGCAAGGACCCACATTGAAATGTTATCGCTCCCGCGATCTCGCGGATGGAAGGTAAATTCGGAAAAAAAGTTCCTTAGTCCCAAATACAAGGGTAACCTTCTTAGGAACCATAATAGATTCCCCATCAATGAAGATTTTTTTGACAGAAGTCAGGAAATCAAAGATTTTCAATACTTGTCTAGCCAGTCCACTCCTCGGCCATCAGTGGCTGTGCATGGAGGTAATCCAGCTGATGGTAGCGCCAATGGACATCATTCAGTTTGCTCGGTTCCATCTCAGACCTCTGCAGTTAAACATGCTCATGCAATGGAATGGAGATTATGCAGATTTGTCTCCTCTAATACTTATGGAGCAGGAGACAAGGGATTCTCTAAAATGGTGGTTGTCTCGGGATCTCCCAGGGTACCTGCTTTCGCAGACCATCTTGGGTGATTGGGATATGACACCAGCCTTCTAGGATGGGGAGCAGTCTGGGGCTCCCTGAAGGCTCAGGGATTTTGGACTGTTCTTCCTATAAACATTCTGGAACTGAAAGCGATCTTCAATGCTCTTCTGGCCTGGCCCCAGTTAGCCTTGGTCCAGTTAAATAGGTTCCAGTCGGACAACATAACTTCAGTGGCTTACATCAATCATCAGGGAGGAACGAGGAGTTCCTTAGCGATGACCAAAGTAACCAAAATAATTCAGTGGGCGGAAACCCACTCTTGCTGTCTGTCGGCGATCCACATACCAGGGGGGGACAACTGGGAGGCAGACTTCCTGAGCAGGCAGACCTTTCACCCGGGGGAGTGGGAACTCCATCCGGAAGTGTTTTCCAGCCCGATTCTCAAATGGGGTCAGCCGGAATTGGATCTCATGGCATCTTGGCAGAATGCCAAGCTTCTGAGGTACGGGTCGAGGTCCAGGTAACCTCAAGCTGTACTGAGACGCCCAGGCGGTACCTTGGTCCTTCAGTCTAGCATACCTATTTCCTCAGTTTGCTCTTCTTCGGGTTATTGCTCGAATCAAGCAGAAGAGGGCCTCAGTGATCCTCATTGCTCCGGCTTGGCCTCGCAGGATTTGGTATGCAGATCTGGTGGACATGTCATCTCTGCCACCTTGGAGACTTCTGTTGAGGAAGGACCTTCTAATTCAAGGGCCCTTCCATCAGCCAAATCTAGTTTCTCTGAAGCTGACTGCTTGGAGATTGAACGCTTAATTTTATCCAAGCGGGGCTTTTCAGAATTGATCATAGAGACCATGAATCAGGCTCGTAAACCTGTAACTAGAAAGATTTACCATAAGATATGGCTTAAATATCTCTATTGGTGTGAATCCAAGGGCTGCTCCTAGAATTTTGTCCTTTCTCCAAGAGGGTTTGGAGAAAGGATTATCGACAGGTTCCCTAAAGGGTCAAATCAGCCTTATCTATTTTGTTACACAAATGTCTGGCGGATGTTCCAGATGTGCAATCTTTTTGTCAGGCCTAGGTCAGGATCAGGCCTGTGTTCAAACCACTTACTCCTCCATGGAGTCTTAATTTGATTCTCAAAGTTCTTCAAGGGGCTCCGTTTTAGGATGTGCATTACTTGGATATTAAGTTATCTTGGAAAGTTTTATTTCTTGTTGCTATTTCTTCTGCTCGCAGAATGTCGGAGCTCTAGTCATTGCAGTATGAGTCCCCTTTCCTTGTTTCCTAATCCTACCTCTCAGAAGGAACTGCTTCTGCACAATTTGGGCGTGGTTCGTGCCTTAAAGTTTTACCTGCAGGCGACTAAGGATTTTCGTCAGTCTTCTGCTTTGTGGTTTTCTCAGGAAAACGTAAAGGACAGAAAGCTACGGTTTCTTCTTTCTTTTTGGCTGAAGAGTATAATATGTTTTGCATATGAGACTGCTGGATAGCAGCCTCCAGAGAGAGAGAGAGAGTTAAAGCTCATTCCACGAGGGCTGTTGCTTCCTCATGGGCATTCAAGAATGAAGCTTCTGTGGAACAGATTTGCAAGGCTGTAACTTGGTCTCCTCTCCACACTTTTTCAAAATTCTACAAATTTGACACTTTTGCCTTGGCTGAGGCCGCTTTTGGGAGAAAGGTTCTTAAAGTGAAGGTTAAGTTACAGCCTTCATATTTCGTTTATACACTTCTATGCATATGAAATTAGTAACCGCTATATTTTTTTTTTATAATTATATTTTATTTTTATTATTTTATACTCTGTTATATCCTTACCGTTCCCTTCTATTCTCCTCCCATCAGTTACTTCCTGCTTTTTTACCCAGTGACATATAGAGCGGTCCCTCACGCTCTATACGTGTATAGTAGGCTCGTGCACAGAGACTATCCAAAACTACGCATGCGCATCTATCTCCTACGCATGCGTTAATCGAGTCCATTATCCATTTCATCGCATGCGTCATTCTTCTGCAACATAGTATTGAATGAATAACAATATCCATTCAATACTATGTTTGAACAGACAGAGACTAGCTGTGTTTTTTAGCAATCCTACTGTTGCAGATTGTCGCGGAACTGCTGTTAGCTGCCTGAATAAATAATATTGGCAGAGCGCATGCGCGAAACGGGGCCGCGCTCGCTTTGCTGATGTAACCAGAAGACACTGACGCATGCGCATATTGTGACACTACCTGCTGATGTCAATTGACGGCCGCCTAACGGCCTAAAAGTCAATTGGCTTCTGACACAACGTGATCATCCTTTCAGCAGAAGAAAAAAAACAGGGTCGATTTTGTGATAGCGATATTGGAAAGAAATAATTAAGATATTAAATGAACGATGTAAAATTAAAAATAATGATGAATGAAACTGCCATTTATTTTGGGTGATAAATAAAATATTGCATTAGCAACTAACAAAGTTAACCTTCACTTTAAAGCAGTGTGGTGCCTTCCGTTTAGGTTCCCTGTCTTGTCCCTCCCGTATCATCTGTGTACTCTAGCTTGGGTATTGATTCCCAATAGTAATTAAGATCCGTGGACTCATCGTGTCATTAAAAAGAAAAGAACATTTATGCTTACCTGATAAATTTATTTTTTTTGACACGGCCGTCCTGTTTTTGAAAGACAGGTTGTTGGTTATTATAAACTTCAGACACCTGCACCTTGTTACTTCCTTTCTCTCCTTTACTTCGGTCGAATGACTGGGTTGGGAGGGAAGGGAGGTGATATTTAACAGCTTTGCTGTGGTGCTCTTTGCCGCCTCCTGCAGGGCAGGAGTGGTATTCCCATTAGTAATTAAGATGATCCATGGACTCATTGTGTCAAAAAAGAAAAACATTTATCAGTTAACCATAGATTTTCTTTTTATAAATCTCTTAAATGACATAAGATATTATTGCATACACTTGGTTCCATCCCCTCTCCAAACTGTCTGATTTTAAAGATACAAATATTACAAAATCCAAACTAAATTCTTGCCATTTTTTTTTTAAGGTGGATTCAGCGTATCCTCCTGTAAAGAAACTTATGACGCCAAAATCCATTGCAATCTCCACAAACCGGTCCTTCTACATCAAGCCTTCACTGACCCCTTCTGCTGTGGCAAACACAACCAGTCGTAGAATTCAAACTGAAAAGCACAGAGTGAGTATAATTCTAGGAAGGATGTTAAAGTTCTTTTTGAAGTTCACCCCCCCTCCCCCCCCCCTTCTATATTCATTGATGCATATGCCTCATAATTTATCATATTTATGACCAGCGTTGGTTAAATGGGTGTTATTGTTTATAATAAAAGCATCATTAATCTGTGCAGTTTGTTTTGCATCAAATATTTTTATTTTTTTAAATCGATATATTTCTTTCATGTAATTGGCAAGAGTCCATGAGCTAGTGACATATGGGATATACAATCCTACCAGGAAAGGCAAAGTTTCCCAAACCTCAAAATGCCTATAAATACACCCCTCACCACACCCACAATTCAGTTTTTACAAACTTTGCCTCCTATAGAGGTGATGAAGTAAGTTTGTGCTAAGATTTCTATGTTGATATGCTCTTAGCATTGTTGAAGCCCGATTCCTCTCAGAGTACAGCGAATGTCAGAGGGACGTGAAGGGAGTATAACTTATTTGAATACGATGATTTCCCTAATGGGATGGGGGTCTATTTCATAGGTTCTCTCTTATCGGTCGTAGAGATTCAGCTCCTAACTCTCAATTTACCATTACCTCTATTAATAACTGTTTTAGTACTGGTTTGGCTATCTGCTATATGTGGATGGGTGTCTTTTGGTAAGTATGTTTTAATTACTTAAGACTCTCAGCTATGGTTTGGCACTTTATGCATTTATATAAAGTTCTAAATATATGTATTGTACTTATATTTGCCATGAGTCAGGTTCATATATTTCTTTCTGCAGACTGTCAGTGTCAGGTTAGGAAATGTCCAGAAGAAGACCCAAATGCTAGGGCGAACTTAAACAACACCCTTGCACTCTGAGTTTAATCCAGGACGTGACCCCATGACAACCTCCAAAAAACACTTTACTCACGATATGGAGCAGGGTTGGCCTGTGCCCAAAGTAATTCAAGATATCAGCCAGATAGACTTCTGAAAAAGGAACTGGTTTCAGGAAATGTCTTCCACAGAATCAGGAGAGCAGGGATAGTCCACTTATACTCAGACAGAAGAAGGGTAAAACAGGATACAGTTAATAATGCAGGAGTAGGTAATTTGTTATCAGGCAGTTTGAGGGTAAACACTGTGTAGACAGTCTTTGCAGAGTATGCAACAGGTAATCAGGCAGTTTGAGGGTTAACTCTGCAAGTTCTGACTACACAGTGTTAACCACATGTAATCAGGTAGTTTGAGGGTTAACACTGTGTAGACAGTCTTTGCAGAGTATGCAACAAGTAATCAGGCAGTTTGAGGGTTAACACTAGTCAGAACTTGCAGAGTTAACATGTAATCGGGTAGTTTGACGGTTAACACAGATTAATCAGTACTTGTTGAGACTGGCAACAGGATATCAAGCAGTTTGAAGGTTTACACTGAATAATTGTATTTGCAGAGTTTGGAAACAGGTAAACATGCAGATTGAAGGTTTCACAGAAATAACAGTATTTGAATAGTTTGGCAATACACAGAGTAGTCAGAATTTGCAGGGTTTGCAGCAGGTAAACAGGCAGTTTGAAAGTTTCACAAAACAAACAGTACTTGCATTGTTTGGAGACAGGTAATCAGGAGGCTGAAGGTTAATCCAGCATAGTAAGTCCTTGAAGAGATTGGCAACAGAAAAGCAGCAATTAGAGAGATTCCACAGCGAATTCCACACAGAAGCCACAAAGTTAAACAAACGGGCACTGGAGAAACAGGAAGCCTGGAATAAAAAGCCTGGTTGTGACATCAACAGGAAGGGGTGGCTCAGACACCTGTCAATTAAGCACACAGAGGACTGCAGAGCTTCCCAGCAGCCGAGCGTGACAGTCAGTTTCATATTTGGGAATGTAAACCTTTTTAAGAAATTTATTTCTTACCTGGGGTTTAGTCTTTTTTCAGTTGACTACTTCTTGCAGTTGCGGGTATTAGGCCCGCGGGTGCGTCAAATGCTAAACTTTATTGCGTCATTCTTGGCGCGAAAAAAGTTGGCATGAAAAAATAAGTTTGACGCAACTCATAAGTGACGCCGAGACCTTTCACACGGCGGCGTCATTAGTGACGCAAGTGTGTAATTTTTGGTGCCAAAAAAGACTACGTTACGTCGTGCGTCATACTTGCCGCCAAATTTTTTTCATTATTTCAATACCCCTTGTTTGCCTCTTGCTTTTTGCTTTCAGAGGCCTATGCTATTGCATTTTTTTCCCATTCCTGAAACTGTCATATAAGGAAATAGATAATTTTGCTTTATATGTTGTTTTTTCTCTTACATTGTGCAATATGTCCCAATCTGATCCTGGCTCAGAAGTTTCTGCTGGAACATTGCTGCCTGACATCGGTTCTACCAAAGCTAAGTGCATTTGTTGTAAAGTTGTAGAAATTATTCCACCGAATGTCATTTGTAATAGTTGTCATGATAAACTTTTACATGCAGATAGTGTTTCCATCAGTAATAGTACATTGCCAGTTGCAGTTCCTTCTTCTAATGTGCACGATATACCTGTAAATTTTAAAGAATTTGTTTCTGATTCTATTATGAAGACTTTTCTTTCATGTAATTAGCAAGAGTCCATGAGCTAGTGACGTATGGGATATACATTCCTACCAGGAGGGGCAAAGTTTCCCAAACCTCAAAATGCCTATAAATACACCCCTCACCACACCCACAATTCAGTTTTACAAACTTTGCCTCCGATGGAGGTGGTGAAGTAAGTTTGTGCTAGATTCTACGTTGATATGCGCTCCGCAGCAAGTTGGAGCCCGGTTTTCCTCTCAGCGTGCAGTGAATGTCAGAGGGATGTGAGGAGAGTATTGCCTATTTGAATGCAGTGATCTCCTTCTAAGGGGTCTATTTCATAGGTTCTCTGTTATCGGTCGTAGAGATTCATCTCTTACCTCCCTTTTCAGATCGACGATATACTCTTATATATACCATTACCTCTGCTGATTCTCGTTTCAGTACTGGTTTGGCTATCTACTATATGTAGATGAGTGTCCTGGGGTAAGTAAGTCTTATTTTCTGTGACACTCCTAGCTATGGTTGGGCACTTTGTTTATAAAGTTCTAAATATATGTATTCAAACATTTATTTGCCTTGACTCAGAATGTTCAACTTTCCTTATTTTCAGACAGTCAGTTTCATATTTGGGATAATGCATTTTAACATTTTTCTTACCTTAAAATTTGACTTTTTCCCTGTGGGCTGTTAGACTCGCGGGGGCTGAAAATGCTTCATTTTATTGCGTCATTCTTGGCGCGGACTTTTTTGGCGCAAAAATTCTATTTCCGTTTCCGGCGTCATACGTGTCGCCGGAAGTTGCGTCATTTTTTGACGTTATTTTTCGCCAAATATGTCGGCGTTCCGGATGTGGCGTCATTTTTGGCGCCAAAAAGCATTTAGGCGCCAAATAATGTGGGCGTCTTATTTGGCGCGAAAAAATATGGGCGTCACTTTTGTCTCCACATTATTTAAGTCTCATTTCTCCAACATAGGTGTGTCCGGTCCACGGCGTCATCCTTACTTGTGGGATATTCTCTTCCCCAACAGGAAATGGCAAAGAGCCCAGCAAAGCTGGTCACATGATCCCTCCTAGGCTCCGCCTACCCCAGTCATTCTCTTTGCCGTTGTACAGGCAACATCTCCACGGAGATGGCTTAGAGTTTTTTAGTGTTTAACTGTAGTTTTTCATTATTCAATCAAGAGTTTGTTATTTTCAAATAGTGCTGGTACGTACTATTTACTCAGAAACAGAAAAGAGATGAAGAATTCTGTTTGTATGAGGAAAATGATTTTAGCAACCGTAACTAAAATCCATGGCTGTTCCACACAGGACTGTTGAGAGCAATTAACTTCAGTTGGGGGAACAGAGTGCAGTCTCTTACTGCTTGAGGTATGACACATTCTAACAAGACGATGTAATGCTGGAAGCTGTCATTTTCCCTATGGGATCCGGTAAGCCATGTTTATTACGATTGTAAATAAGGGCTTCACAAGGGCTTATTTAAACTGTAGACTTTTTCTGGGCTAAATCGATTGATTATTAACACATATTTAGCCTTGAGGAATCATTTTATCTGGGTATTTTGATATAATAATATCGGCAGGCACTGTTTTAGACACCTTATTCTTTAGGGGCTTTCCCAAAGCATAGGCAGAGTCTCATTTTCGCGCCGGTGTTGCGCACTTGTTTTTGAGAGGCATGGCATGCATAAAACGGCTCCGGTTCCGTTATTTTAAGGGTTAAAGCTTCCAAAATTGGTGTGCAATATTTTCAAAGCTTTAAGACGCTGTGGTGAAAATTTGGTGAATTTTGAACAATTCCTTCATGTTTTTTCGCAATTGCAGTAATAAAGTGTGTTCAGTTTAAAATTTAAAGTGACAGTAACGGTTTTATTTTAAAACGTTTTTTGTACTTTCTGATCAAGTTTATGCCTGTTTAACATGTCTGAGCTACCAGATAGACTGTGTTCTGAATGTGGGGAAGCCAGAATTCCTATTCATTTAAATAAATGTGATTTATGTGATAATGACAATGATGCCCAAGATGATTCCTCAAGTGAGGGGAGTAAGCATGGTACTGCATCATTCCCTCCTTCGTCTACACGAGTCTTGCCCACTCAGGAGGCCCCTAGTACATCTAGCGCGCCAATACTCCTTACTATGCAACAATTAACGGCTGTAATGGATAATTCTGTCAAAAACATTTTAGCCAAAATGAACCCTTGTCAGCGTAAGCGTGGCTGCTCTGTTTTAGTTACTGAAGAGCATGACGACGCTGATATTAATATCTCTGAAGGGCCCCTAACCCAATCTGAGGGGGCCAGGGAGGTTTTGTCTGAGGGAGAAATTACTGATTTAGGGAACATTTCTCAGCAGGCTGAGTCTGATGTGATTACATTTAAATTTAAATTGGAACATCTCCGCATTTTGCTTAAGGAGGTATTATCCACTCTGGATGATTGTGAAAATTTAGTCATCCCAGAGAAACTATGTAAAATGGACAAGTTCTTAGAGGTGCCGGGGCTCCCAGAAGCTTTTCCTATACCCAAGCGGGTGGCGGACATTGTTAATAAAGAATGGGAAAGGCCCGGTATTCCTTTCGTCCCTCCCCCCATATTTAAAAAATTGTTTCCTATGGTCGACCCTAGAAAGGACTTATGGCAGTCAGTCCCCAAGGTCGAGGGAGCGGTTTCTACTTTAAACAAACGCACCACTATTCCCATAGAGGATAGTTGTGCTTTCAAAGATCCTATGGATAAAAAATTAGAAGGTTTGCTTAAAAAGATGTTTGTTCAGCAGGGTTACCTTCTACAACCCATTTCATGCATTGTCCCTGTCACTACTGCCGCATATTTCTGGTTTGATGAACTGCTTAAGGTGCTCGATAGTGACTCTCCTCCTTATGAGGAGATTATGGACAGAATCAATGCTCTCAAATTGGCTAATTCTTTCACTCTAGACGCCTCTTTGCAATTGGCTAAGTTAGCGGCTAAGAACTCTGGGTTTGCTATTGTGGCGCGCAGAGCGCTTTGGTTGAAATCTTGGTCGGCTGATGCGTCTTCCAAGAACAAGCTACTAAACATTCCTTTCAAGGGGAAAACGTTGTTTGGTCCTGACTTGAAAGAGATTATCTCTGATATCACTGGGGGTAAGGGCCACGCCCTTCCTCAGGATCGGCCTTTCAAGGCAAAAAATAGACCTAATTTTCGTCCCTTTCGTAAAAACGGACCAGCCCAAGGTGCTACGTCCTCTAAGCAAGAGGGTAATACTTCTCAGGCCAAGCCAGCTTGGAGACCAATGCAAGGCTGGAACAAGGGAAAGCAGGCCAAGAAACCTGCCACTGCTACCAAGACAGCATGAAATATTGGCCCCCGATCCGGGACCGGATCTGGTGGGGGGCAGACTCTCTCTCTTCGCTCAGGCTTGGGCAAGAGATGTTCTGGATCCTTGGGCGCTAGAAATAGTCTCCCAGGGTTATCTTCTGGAATTCAAGGGACTTCCCCCAAGGGGGAGGTTCCACAGGTCGCAGTTGTCTTCAGACCACATAAAAAGACAGGCGTTCTTACATTGTGTAGAAGACCTGTTAAAAATGGGAGTGATTCATCCTGTTCCATTAAGAGAACAAGGGATGGGGTTCTACTCCAATCTGTTCATAGTTCCCAAAAAAGAGGGAACGTTCAGACCAATCCTAGATCTCAAGATCTTAAACAAATTTCTCAAGGTCCCATCGTTCAAGATGGAAACCATTCGAACTATCCTTCCTTCCATCCAGGAAGGTCAATTCATGACCACGGTGGATTTAAAGGATGCGTATCTACATATTCCTATCCACAAGGAACATCATCGGTTCCTAAGGTTTGCATTCCTGGACAAACATTACCAGTTCGTGGCGCTTCCTTTCGGATTAGCCACTGCTCCAAGGATTTTCACAAAGGTACTAGGGTCCCTTCTAGCGGTGCTAAGACCAAGGGGCATTGCAGTAGTACCTTACCTGGACGACATTCTGATTCAAGCGTCGTCCCTTCCTCAAGCAAAGGCTCACACGGACATTGTCCTGGCCTTTCTCAGATCTCACGGCTGGAAAGTGAACGTGGAAAAGAGTTCTCTGTCCCCGTCAACAAGGGTTCCCTTCTTGGGAACAATTATAGACTCCTTAGAAATGAGGATCTTTCTAACAGAGGCCAGAAAAACAAAGCTTCTGGACTCTTGTCGGATACTTCATTCCGTTCCTCTTCCTTCCATAGCTCAGTGCATGGAAGTGATCGGGTTGATGGTGGCGGCGATGGACATAGTTCCTTTTGCACGCATTCATCTAAGACCATTACAACTGTGCATGCTCAGTCAGTGGAATGGGGACTATACAGACTTGTCTCCGAAGATACAAGTAAATCAGAGGACCAGAGACTCACTCCGTTGGTGGCTGTCCCTGGACAATCTGTCTCAAGGGATGATGTTCCACAGACCAGAGTGGGTCATTGTCACGACCGACGCCAGTCTGATAGGCTGGGGCGCGGTCTGGGGATCCCTGAAAGCTCAGGGTCTTTGGTCTCGGGAAGAATCTCTTCTACCGATAAATATTCTGGAACTGAGAGCGATATTCAATGCGCTCCAGGCCTGGCCCCAGCTTGCGAGGACCAGGTTCATTCGGTTTCAATCAGACAACATGACGACTGTTGCGTACATCAACCATCAGGGGGGAACAAGGAGTTCCCTAGCGATGGAAGAAGTAACCAAAATTATTCTTTGGGCGGAGTCTCACTCCTGCCACCTGTCTGCTATCCACATCCCAGGAGTGGAAAATTGGGAAGCGGATTTTCTGAGTCGTCAGACATTGCATCCGGGGGAGTGGGAACTCCATCCGGAAATCTTTGCCCAAGTCACTCACCTGTGGGGCATTCCAGACATGGATCTGATGGCCTCTCGTCAGAACTTCAAAGTTCCTTGCTACGGGGCCAGATCCAGGGATCCCAAGGCGGCTCTAGTGGATGCACTAGTAGCACCTTGGACCTTCAAACTAGCTTATGTGTTCCCGCCATTTCCTCTCATCCCCAGGCTGATAGCCAGGATCAAGCAGGAGAGGGCGTCGGTGTTCTTGATAGCTCCTGCGTGGCCACGCAGGACTTGGTATGCAGATCTGGTGAATATGTCATCGGCTCCACCTTGGAAGCTACCTTTGAGACGAGACCTTCTTGTTCAGGGTCCGTTCGAACATCCGAATCTGGTTTCACTCCAGCTGACTGCGTGGAGATTGAACGCTTGATTTTATCGAAGCGAGGATTCTCAGATTCTGTGATCGATACTCTTGTTCAGGCCAGAAAGCCTGTGACTAGAAAGATTTACCACAAAATTTGGAAAAAATATATCTGTTGGTGTGAATCTAAAGGATTCCCTTGGGACAAGGTTAAGATTCCTAGGATTCTATCCTTCCTTCAAGAAGGATTGGAAAAAGGATTATCGGCAAGTTCCCTGAAGGGACAGATTTCTGCCTTGTCGGTATTACTTCACAAAAAGCTGGCAGCTGTGCCAGATGTTCAAGCCTTTGTTCAGGCTCTGGTTAGAATCAAGCCTGTTTACAAACCTTTGACTCCTCCTTGGAGTCTCAATTTAGTTCTTTCAGTTCTTCAGGGGGTTCCGTTTGAACCCTTACATTCCGTTGATATTAAGTTATTATCTTGGAAAGTTTTGTTTTTAGTTGCGATTTCTTCTGCTAGAAGAGTCTCAGAATTATCTGCTCTGCAGTGTTCTCCTCCTTATCTGGTGTTCCATGCAGATAAGGTGGTTTTACGTACTAAACCTGGTTTTCTTCCAAAAGTTGTTTCTAACAAAAACATTAACCAGGAGATTATCGTACCTTCTCTGTGTCCAAAACCAGTTTCAAAGAAGGAACGTTTGTTGCACAATTTGGATGTTGTTCGCGCTCTAAAATTCTATTTAGATGCTACAAAGGATTTTAGACAAACATCTTCCTTGTTTGTTGTTTATTCAGGTAAAAGGAGAGGTCAAAAAGCAACTTCTACCTCTCTCTCTTTTTGGATTAAAAGCATCATCAGATTGGCTTACGAGACTGCCGGACGGCAGCCTCCCGAAAGAATCACAGCTCATTCCACTAGGGCTGTGGCTTCCACATGGGCCTTCAAGAACGAGGCTTCTGTTGATCAGATATGTAGGGCAGCGACTTGGTCTTCACTGCACACTTTTACCAAATTTTACAAGTTTGATACTTTTGCTTCTTCTGAGGCTATTTTTGGGAGAAAGGTTTTGCAAGCCGTGGTGCCTTCCATTTAGGTGACCTGATTTGCTCCCTCCCTTCATCCGTGTCCTAAAGCTTTGGTATTGGTTCCCACAAGTAAGGATGACGCCGTGGACCGGACACACCTATGTTGGAGAAAACAGAATTTATGTTTACCTGATAAATTTCTTTCTCCAACGGTGTGTCCGGTCCACGGCCCGCCCTGGTTTTTTTAATCAGGTCTGATATTTTATTTTCTTTAACTACAGTCACCACGGTACCATATGGTTTCTCCTATGCAAATATTCCTCCTTAACGTCGGTCGAATGACTGGGGTAGGCGGAGCCTAGGAGGGATCATGTGACCAGCTTTGCTGGGCTCTTTGCCATTTCCTGTTGGGGAAGAGAATATCCCACAAGTAAGGATGACGCCGTGGACCGGACACACCGTTGGAGAAAGAAATTTATCAGGTAAACATAAATTCTGTTTTTTTATTGCTTCTGGTTGCTAGAAGCTTGTTCTTTGGCATTTTTTCCCATTCCTGAAACTGTCATTTAAGGAATTTGATAAATTTTGCTTTATATATATGTTGTTTTTTCTCTTACATATTGCAAGATGTCTCACGTTGCATCTGAGTCAGAAGATACTACAGGAAAATCGCTGTCAAGTGCTGAATCTACCAAAGCTAAGTGTATCTGCTGTAAACTTTTGGTAGCTATTCCTCCAGCTGTTGTTTGTATTGATTGTCATGACAAACTTGTTAAAGCAGATAATATTTCCTTTAGTAAAGTACCATTGCCTGTTGCAGTCCCTTCAACATCTAAGGTGCAGAATGTTCCTGATAATATAAGAGATTTTGTTTCTGAATCCATAAAGAAGGCTATGTCTGTTATTTCTCCTTCTAGTAAACGTAAAAAATCTTTTAAAACTTCTCTCCCTACAGATGAATTTTTAACTGAACATCATCATTCTGATGATTCCTCTGGTTCAGAGGATTCTGTCTCAGAGGTTGATGCTGATAAATCTTCATATTTATTTAAAATGGAATTTATTCGTTCTTTACTTAAAGAAGTCCTAATTGCTTTAGAAATAGAGGATTCTGGTCCTCTTGATACTAAATCTAAACTATTAAATAAGGTTTTTAAATCTCCTGTAGTTATTCCAGAAGTTTTTCCTGTCCCTGATGCTATTTCTGCAGTAATTTCCAAAGAATGGGATAATTTGGGTAATTCATTTACTCCTTCTAAACGTTTTAAGCAATTATATCCTGTGCCGTCTGACAGATTAGAATTTTGGGACAAGATCCCTAAAGTTGATGGGGCTATTTCTACCCTTGCTAAACGTACTACTATTCCTACGTCAGATGGTACTTCGTTTAAGGATCCTCTAGATAGGAAAATTGAGTCCTTTCTAAGAAAAGCTTATCTGTGTTCAGGTAATCTTCTTAGACCTGCTATATCTTTGGCTGATGTTGCTGCAGCTTCAACTTTTTGGTTGGAAACTTTAGCGCAACAAGTAACACATCGTGATTCTCATGATATTATTATTCTTCTTCAACATGCTAATAATTTTATCTGTGATGCCATTTTTGATATTATCAGAGTTGATGTCAGGTTTATGTCTCTAGCTATTTTAGCTAGAAGAGCTTTATGGCTTAAAACTTGGAATGCTGATATGACTTCTAAATCAACTTTACTTTCCATTTCTTTCCAGGGTAACACATTTTCTTTCATGTAATTAGCAAGAGTCCATGAGCTAGTGACGTATGGGATATACATTCCTACCAGGAGGGGCAAAGTTTCCCAAACCTCAAATTGCCTATAAATACACCCCTCACCACACCCACAATTCAGTTTTACAAACTTTGCCTCCGATGGAGGTGGTGAAGTAAGTTTGTGCTAGATTCTACGTTGATATGCGCTCCGCAGCAAGTTGGAGCCCGGTTTTCCCCTCAGCGTGCAGTGAATGTCAGAGGGATGTGAGGAGAGTATTGCCTATTTGAATGCAGTGATCTCCTTCTAAGGAGTCTATTTCATAGGTTCTCTGTTATCGGTCGTAGAGATTAATCTCTTACCTCCCTTTTCAGATCGACGATATACTCTTATATATACCATTACCTCTGCTGATTCTCGTTTCAGTACTGGTTTGGCTATCTACTATATGTAGATGAGTGTCCTGGGGTAAGTAAGTCTTATTTTCTGTGACACTCCTAGCTATGGTTGGGCACTTTGTTTATAAAGTTCTAAATATATGTATTCAAACATTTATTTGCCTTGACTCAGAATGTTCAACTTTCCTTATTTTCAGACAGTCAGTTTCATATTTGGGATAATGCATTTTAACATTTTTCTTACCTTAAAATTTGACTTTTTTCCCTGTGGGCTGTTAGGCTCGCGGGGGCTGAAAATGCTTCATTTTATTGCGTCATTCTTGGCGCGGACTTTTTTGGCGCAAAAATTCTATTTCCGTTTCCGGCGTCATACGTGTCGCCGGAAGTTGCGTCATTTTTTGACGTTATTTTGCGCCAATAATGTCGGCGTTCGGGATGTGGCGTCATTTTTGGCGCCAAAAAGCATTTAGGCGCCAAATAATGTGGGCGTCTTATTTGGCGCGAAAAAATAATTCTGGTTGCTAGAAGCTTGTTCTTTGGCATTTTTTCCCATTCCTGAAACTGTCATTTAAGGAATTTGATCAATTTTGCTTTATATATATGTTGTTTTTTTCTCTTACATATTGCAAGATGTCTCACGTTGCATCTGAGTCAGAAGATACTACAGGAAAATCGCTGTCAAGTGCTGAATCTACCAAAGCTAAGTGTATCTGCTGTAAACTTTTGGTAGCTATTCCTCCAGCTGTTGTTTGTATTGATTGTCATGACAAACTTGTTAAAGCAGATAATATTTCCTTTAGTAAAGTACCATTGCCTGTTGCAGTTCCTTCAACATCTAAGGTGCAGAATGTTCCTGATAATATAAGAGATTTTGTTTCAGAATCCATAAAGAAGGCTATGTCTGTTATTTCTCCTTCTAGTAAACGTAAAAAATCTTTTAAAACTTCTCTCCCTACAGATGAATTTTTAACTGATCATCATTCTGATTCTGATGATTCCTCTGGTTCAGAGGATTCTGTCTCAGAGGTTGATGCTGATAAATCTTCATTTCTCCAACATAGGTGTGTCCGGTCCACGGCGTCATCCTTACTTGTGGGATATTCTGCTCCCCAACAGGAAATGGCAAAGAGCCCAGCAAAGCTGGTCACATGATCCCTCCTAGGCTCCGCCTTCCCCAGTCATTCTCTTTGCCGTTGTACAGGCAACATCTCCACGGAGATGGCTTAGAGTTTTTTGGTGTTTAACTGTAGTTTTTATTATTCAATCAAGAGTTTGTTATTTTAAAATAGTGCTGGTATGTACTATTTACTCTGAAACAGAAAAGAGATGAAGATTTCTGTTTGTAAGAGGAAAATGATTTTAGCAACCGTTACTAAAATCGATGGCTGTTTCCACACAGGACTGTTAAAAGGAATTAACTTCAGTTGGGGAAAACAGTGAGCAGACTTTTGCTGCTTGAGGTATGACACATTTCTAACAAGACGATGTAATGCTGGAAGCTGTCATTTTCCCTATGGGATCCGGTAAGCCATTTTTATTACATAAAGAAAAAAAGGGCTTCACAAGGGCTTTTAAGACTGTAGACATTTTCTGGGCTAAAACGATTGATATATAAGCATATTTTATACTTCATAGCTTTGAGGAATTATTTTATTCTTGGGAATTATGTAAAATAACCGGCAGGCACTGTATTGGACACCTTATTCTCTAGGGGCTTTCCCTAATCATAGGCAGAGCCTCATTTTCGCGCCTCTATTGCGCACTTGTTTTTGGGAAGCATGACATGCAGATGCATGTGTGAGGAGCTCTGATACATAGAAAAGACTTTCTGAAGGCGTCATTTGGTATCGTATTCCCCTTTGGGCTTGGTTGGGTCTGAGCAAAGCAGATACCAGGGACTGTAAAGGGGTTAAATATAAAAACGGCTCCGGTTCCGTTATTTTAAGGGTTAAAGCTTTCAAATTTGGTGTGCAATACTTTTAAGGCTTTAAGACACTGTGGTGAAATTTTGGTGAATTTTGAACAATTCCTTCATACTTTTTCACATTTGCAGTAATAAAGTGTGTTCAGTTTAAAATTTAAAGTGACAGTAACGGTTTTATTTTAAAACGTTTTTTTGTACTTTATCAAGTTTATGCCTGTTTAACATGTCTGAACTACCAGATAGACTGTGTTCTGTATGTGGGGAAGCCAAGGTTCCTTCTCATTTAAATAGATGTGATTTATGTGACACAAAATTTAGAGAAAATGATGCCCAAGATGATTCCTCAAGTGAGGGGAGTAAGCATGGTACTGCATCATCCCCTCCTTCGTCTACACCAGTCTTGCCCACACAGGAGGCCCCTAGTACATCTAGTGCGCCAATACTCCTTACTATGCAACAATTAACGGCTGTAATGGATAATTCTATCAAAAACATTTTAGCCAAAATGCCCACTTATCAGCGAAAGCGCGACTGCTCTGTTTTAGAAAATACTGAAGAGCATGAGGACGCTGATGATATTGGTTCTGAAGTGCCCCTACACCAGTCTGAGGGGGCCAGGGAGGTTTTGTCTGAGGGAGAAATTTCAGATTCAGGGAAAATTTCTCAACAAGCTGAACCTGATGTGATTACATTTAAATTTAAATTGGAACATCTCCGCGCTCTGCTTAAGGAGGTGTTATCTACTCTGGATGATTGTGAGAATTTGGTCATTCCAGAGAAATTATGTAAAATGGACAAGTTCTTAGAGGTCCCGGGGCCCCCCGAAGCTTTTCCTATACTCAAGCGGGTGGCGGACATTGTAAATAAAGAATGGGAAAGGCCCGGCATACCTTTCGTCCCTCCCCCTATATTTAAGAAATTGTTTCCTATGGTCGACCCCAGAAAGGACTTATGGCAGACAGTCCCCAAGGTCGAGGGGGCGGTTTCTACTCTAAACAAACGCACCACTATACCCATAGAAGATAGTTGTGCTTTCAAAGATCCTATGGATAAAAAATTAGAGGGTTTGCTTAAAAAGATGTTTGTTCAGCAAGGTTACCTTCTACAACCAATTTCATGCATTGTTCCTGTCACTACAGCAGCGTGTTTCTGGTTCGATGAACTAGAAAAGGCGCTCAATAAAGATTCTTCTTATGAGGAGATTATGGACAGAATTCATGCTCTCAAATTGGCTAACTCTTTCACCCTAGACGCCACTTTGCAATTGGCTAGATTAGCGGCGAAAAATTCTGGGTTTGCTATTGTGGCGCGCAGAGCGCTTTGGCTAAAATCTTGGTCAGCGGATGCGTCTTCCAAGAACAAATTGCTTAACATTCCTTTCAAGGGGAAAACGCTGTTTGGCCCTGACTTGAAAGAGATTATTTCTGATATCACTGGGGGTAAGGGCCACGCCCTTCCTCAGGATAGGTCTTTCAAGGCTAAAAATAAACCAAATTTTCGTCCCTTTCGCAGAAACGGACCAGCCCCAAGTGCTACATCCTCTAAGCAAGAGGGTAATACTTCTCAAGCCAAGCCAGCCTGGAGGCCAATGCAAGGCTGGAACAAAGGTAAGCAGGCCAAGAAACCTGCCACTGCTACCAAGACAGCATGAGATGTTGGCCCCCGATCCGGGACCGGATCTGGTGGGGGGCAGACTCTCTCTCTTCGCTCAGGCTTGGGCAAGAGATGTTCTGGATCCTTGGGCGCTAGAAAGTCTCCCAAGGTTATCTTCTGGAATTCAAGGGGCTTCCCCCAAGGGGGAGGTTCCACAGGTCTCAATTGTCTTCAGACCACATAAAAAAACAGGCATTCTTACATTGTGTAGAAGACCTGTTAAAAATGGGAGTGATTCATCCTGTTCCATTAGGAGAACAAGGGATGGGGTTCTACTCCAATCTGTTCGTAGTTCCCAAAAAAGAGGGAACATTCAGACCAATCTTAGATCTCAAGATCCTAAACAAGTTTCTCAAGGTTCCATCGTTCAAAATGGAAACCATTCGAACAATTCTTCCTTCCATCCAGGAAGGTCAATTCATGACCACGGTGGATTTAAAGGATGCGTATCTACATATTCCTATCCACAAGGAACATCATCGGTTCCTAAGGTTCGCATTACCAGTTTGTGGCACTCCCGTTCGGATTAGCCACTGCTCCAAGAATTTTCACAAAGGTACTAGGGTCCCTTCTAGCGGTGCTAAGACCAAGGGGCATTGCAGTAGTACCTTACTTGGACGACATACTGATTCAAGCGTCGTCCCTTCCACAAGCAAAGGCTCACACGGACATTGTCCTGGCCTTTCTCAGATCTCACGGGTGGAAAGTGAACGTAGAAAAAAGTTCTCTATCTCCGTCAACAAGGGTTCCCTTCTTGGGAACAATAATAGACTCCTTAGAAATGAGGATTTTTCTGACAGAGGCCAGAAAATCAAAACTTCTAAACTCTTGTCAAATACTTCATTCTGTTCCTCTTCCTTCCATAGCGCAGTGCATGGAAGTAATAGGTTTGATGGTAGCGGCAATGGACATAGTTCCTTTTGCGCGAATTCATCTAAGACCATTACAACTGTGCATGCTCAGTCAGTGGAATGGTGACTATACAGACTTGTCTCCGACGATACAAGTAGATCAGAGGACCAGAGATTCACTCCGTTGGTGGCTGTCCCTGGACAACCTGTCACAGGGGATGAGCTTCCGCAGACCAGAGTGGGTCATTGTCACGACCGACGCCAGTCTGGTGGGCTGGGGCGCGGTCTGGGGACCCCTGAAAGCTCAGGGTCTTTGGTCTCGGGAAGAATCTCTTCTCCCGATAAATATTCTGGAACTGAGAGCGATATTCAATGCTCTCAAGGCTTGGCCTCAGCTAGCGAAGGCCAAGTTCATACGGTTTCAATCAGACAACATGACGACTGTTGCGTACATCAACCATCAGGGGGGAACAAGGAGTTCCCTGGCGATGGAAGAAGTGACCAAAATCATTCAATGGGCGGAGACTCACTCCTGCCACTTGTCTGCAATCCACATCCCAGGAGTGGAAAATTGGGAAGCGGATTTTCTGAGTCGTCAGACATTTCATCCAGGGGAGTGGGAACTCCATCCGGAAATCTTTGCCCAAATTACTCAATTGTGGGGCATTCCAGACATGGATCTGATGGCCTCTCGTCAGAACTTCAAGGTTCCTTGCTACGGGTCCAGATCCAGGGATCCCAAGGCGACTCTAGTAGATGCACTAGTAGCACCTTGGTCCTTCAAACTAGCTTATGTATTCCCGCCGTTTCCTCTCATCCCCAGGCTGGTAGCCAGGATCAATCAGGAGAGGGCATCGGTGATCTTGATAGCTCCTGCGTGGCCACGCAGGACTTAGTATGCAGACCTGTTGAATATGTCATCGGCTCCACCATGGAAGCTACCTTTGAGACGAGACCTTCTTGTTCAGGGTCCGTTCGAACATCCGAATCTGGTTTCACTCCAGCTGACTGCTTGGAGATTGAACGCTTGATCTTATCAAAGCGAGGGTTCTCAGATTCTGTCATTGATACTCTTGTTCAGGCCAGAAAGCCTGTAACTAGAAAAATCTACCACAAAATATGGAAAAAATATATCTGTTGGTGTGAATCTAAAGGATTCCCTTGGGACAAGGTAAAAATTCCTAAGATTCTATCCTTTCTTCAAGAAGGTTTGGAGAAAGGATTATCTGCAAGTTCTTTGAAGGGACAGATTTCTGCCTTGTCTGTGTTACTTCACAAAAAGCTGGCAGCTGTGCCAGATGTTCAAGCCTTTGTTCAGGCTCTGGTTAGAATCAAGCCTGTTTACAAACCTTTGACTCCTCCTTGGAGTCTCAATTTAGTTCATTCAGTTCTTCAGGGGGTTCCGTTTGAACCCTTACATTCCGTTGATATTAAGTTATTATCTTGGAAAGTTTTGTTTTTGGTTGCAATTTCTTCTGCTAGAAGAGTTTCAGAATTATCTGCTCTGCAGTGTTCTCCTCCTTATCTGGTGTTCCATGCAGATAAGGTGGTTTTGCGTACTAAACCTGGTTTTCTTCCGAAAGTTGTTTCTAACAAAAACATTAACCAGGAGATAGTCGTGCCTTCTTTGTGTCCGAATCCAGTTTCAAAGAAGGAACGTTTGTTGCACAATTTGGATGTAGTTCGTGCTCTAAAATTCTATTTAGATGCTACAAAGGATTTTAGACAAACATCTTCCTTGTTTGTTGTTTATTCTGGTAAAAGGAGAGGTCAAAAAGCAACTTCTACCTCTCTCTCTTTTTGGATTAAAAGCATCATCAGATTGGCTTACGAGACTGCCAGACGGCAGCCTCCTGAAAGAATCACAGCTCATTCCACTAGGGCTGTGGCTTCCACATGGGCCTTCAAGAACGAGGCTTCTGTTGATCAGATATGTAAGGCAGCGACTTGGTCTTCACTGCACACTTTTACTAAATTTTACAAATTTGATACTTTTGCTTCTTCTGAGGCTATTTTTGGGAGAAAGGTTTTGCAAGCCGTGGTGCCTTCCATCTAGGTGACCTGATTTGCTCCCTCCCTTCATCCGTGTCCTAAAGCTTTGGTATTGGTTCCCACAAGTAAGGATGACGCCGTGAACCGGACACACCTATGTTGGAGAAAACAGAATTTATGTTTACCTGATAAATTACTTTCTCCAACGGTGTGTCCGGTCCACGGCCCGCCCTGGTTTTTTAATCAGGTCTGATAATTTATTTTCTTTAACTACAGTCACCACGGTATCATATGATTTCTCCTATGCAAATATTCCTCCTTTACGTCGGTCGAATGACTGGGGAAGGCGGAGCCTAGGAGGGATCATGTGACCAGCTTTGCTGGGCTCTTTGCCATTTCCTGTTGGGGAGGAGAATATCCCACAAGTAAGGATGACGCCGTGGACCGGACACACCGTTGGAGAAAGTAATTTATCAGGTAAACATAAATTCTGTTATTTATTTAAAATGGAATTTATTCGTTCTTTACTTAAAGAAGGTCCTAATTGCTTTAGAAATAGAGGATTCTGGTCCTCTTGATACTAAATCTAAACGTTTAAATAAGGTTTTTAAATCTCCTGTAGTTATTCCAGAAGTTTTTCCTGTTCCTGATGCTATTTCTGCAGTAATTTCCAAAGAATGGGATAATTTGGGTAATTCATTTACTCCTTCTAAACGTTTTAAGCAATTATATCCTGTGCCGTCTGACAGATTAGAATTTTGGGACAAGATCCCTAAAGTTGATGGGGCTATTTCTACCCTTGCTAAATGTACTACTATTCCTACGTCAGATGGTACTTCGTTTAAGGATCCTCTAGATAGGAAAATTGAGTCCTTTCTAAGAAAAGCTTATCTGTGTTCAGGTAATCTTCTTAGACCTGCTATATCTTTGACTGATGTTGCTGCGGCTTCAACTTTTTGGTTGGAAACTTTAGCGCAACAAGTAACACATCGTGATTCTCATGATATTATTATTCTTCTTCAACATGCTAATAATTTTATCTGTGATGCCATTTTTGATATTATCAGAGTTGATGTCAGGTTTATGTCTCTAGCTATTTTAGCTAGAAGAGCTTTATGGCTTAAAACTTGGAATGCTGATATGGCTTCTAAATCAACTTTACTTTCTCCAACATAGGTGTGTCCGGTCCACGGCGTCATCCTTACTTGTGGGATATTCTCTTCCCCAACAGGAAATGGCAAAGAGCCCAGCAAAGCTGGTCACATGATCCCTCCTAGGCTCCGCCTACCCCAGTCATTCTCTTTGCCGTTGTACATGGGTCTCAGCAAAGCAGATACCAGGGACTGTAAAGGGGTTAAAGTTCAAAACGGCTCCGGTTCCGTTATTTTAAGGGTTAAAGCTTCCAAATTTGGTGTGCAATACTTTTAAGGCTTTAAGACACTGTGGTGAAAATTTGGTAAATTTTGAACAATTCCTTCATGTTTTTTCGCATTTGCAGTAATAGTGTGTTCAGTTTAAAATTTAAAGTGACAGTAACGGTTTTATTTTAAAACGTTTTTCGTACTTGTTATCAAGTTTATGCCTGTTTAACATGTCTGAACTACCAGATAGACTGTGTTCTGAATGTGGGGAAGCCAGAATTCCTATTCATTTAAATAAATGTGATTTATGTGACAATGACAATGATGCCCAAGATGATTCCTCAAGTGAGGGGAGTAAGCTTGGTACTGCATCATTCCCTCCTTCGTCTACACGAGTCTTGCCCACTCAGGAGGCCCCTAGTACATCTAGCGCGCCAATACTCCTTACTATGCAACAATTAACGGCTGTAATGGATAATTCTGTCAAAAACATTTTAGCCAAAATGAACACTTATCAGCGTAAGCGCGACTGCTCTGTTTTAGATACTGAAGAGCATGACGACGCTGATATTAATATTTCTGAAGGGCCCCTAACTCAGTCTGATGGGGCCAGGGAGGTTTTGTCTGAGGGAGAAATTACTGATTCAGGGAACATTTCTCAACAAGCTGAACCTGATGTGATTGCATTTAAATTTAAGTTGGAACATCTCCGCATTCTGCTTAAGGAGGTATTATCCACTCTGGATGATTGTGACAAGTTGGTCATCCCAGAGAAACTATGTAAAATGGACAAGTTCCTAGAGGTGCCGGGGCTCCCAGAAGCTTTTCCTATACCCAAGCGGGTGGCGGACATTGTTAATAAAGAATGGGAAAGGCCCGGTATTCCTTTCGTCCCTCCCCCCATATTTAAAAAATTGTTTCCTATGGTCGACCCCAGAAAGGACTTATGGCAGACAGTCCCCAAGGTCGAGGGAGCGGTTTCCACTTTAAACAAACGCACCACTATACCCATAGAGGATAGTTGTGCTTTCAAAGATCCTATGGATAAAAAATTAGAAGGTTTGCTTAAAAAGATGTTTGTTCAGCAGGGTTACCTTCTACAACCAATTTCATGCATTGTCGCTACAGCCGCATGTTTCTGGTTCGATGAGCTGATAAAGGCGGTCGACAGTGATTCTCCTCCTTATGAGGAGATTAAGGACAGAATCAATCCTCTCAAATTGGCTAATTCTTTCACCCTAGACGCCACTTTGCAATTGGCTAGGTTAGCGGCTAAGAATTCTGGGTTTGCTATTGTGGCGCGCAGAGCGCTTTGGTTGAAATCTTGGTCGGCTGATGCGTCTTCCAAGAACAAGCTACTTAACATTCCTTTCAAAGGGAAAACGCTGTTTGGCCCTGACTTGAAAGAGATTATCTCGGATATCACTGGGGGTAAGGGCCACGCCCTTCCTCAGGATCGGCCTTTCAAGGCAAAAAATAAACCTAATTTTCGTCCCTTTCGTAGAAACGGACCAGCCCAAAGTGCTACGTCCTCTAAGCAAGAGGGTAATACTTCTCAAGCCAAGCCAGCTTGGAGACCAATGCAAGGCTGGAACAAGGGAAAGCAGGCCAAGAAACCTGCCACTGCTACCAAGACAGCATGAAATGTTGGCCCCCGATCCGGGACCGGATCTGGTGGGGGGCAGACTCTCTCTCTTCGCTCAGGCTTGGGCAAGAGATGTTCTGGATCCTTGGGCGCTAGAAATAGTCTCCCAAGGTTATCTTCTGGAATTCAAGGGACTTCCCCCAAGGGGGAGGTTCCACAGGTCTCAGTTGTCTTCAGACCACATAAAAAGACAGGCATTCTTACATTGTGTAGAAGACCTGTTAAAAATGGGAGTGATTCATCCCGTTCCATTAAGAGAACAAGGGATGGGGTTCTACTCCAATCTGTTTATAGTTCCCAAAAAAGAGGGAACGTTCAGACCAATCTTAGATCTCAAGATCTTAAACAAGTTTCTCAAGGTTCCATCGTTCAAGATGGAAACCATTCGAACTATTCTTCCTTCCATCCAGGAAGGTCAA
Source organism: Bombina bombina (assembly GCF_027579735.1). Classification (NCBI taxonomy): domain Eukaryota; kingdom Metazoa; phylum Chordata; class Amphibia; order Anura; family Bombinatoridae; genus Bombina; species Bombina bombina. The sequence continues at coordinate 729,566,009 of NC_069503.1, read as the reverse complement.
TTCATGACCACGGTGGATTTAAAGGATGCGTATCTACATATTCCTATCCACAAGGAACATCATCGGTTCCTGAGGTTCGCATTCCTGGACAAACATTACCAGTTCGTGGCGCTTCCTTTCGGATTAGCCACTGCTCCAAGGATTTTCACAAAGGTACTAGGGTCCCTTCTAGCTGTGCTAAGACCAAGGGGCATTGCTGTAGTACCTTACTTGGACGACATTCTGATTCAAGCGTCGTCCCTTCCTCAAGCAAAGGCTCACACGGACATTGTCCTGGCCTTTCTCAGATCTCACGGATGGAAAGTGAACGTGGAAAAGAGTTCTCTATCTCCGTCAACAAGGGTTCCCTTCTTGGGAACAATAATAGACTCCTTAGAAATGAGGATTTTTCTGACAGAGGCCAGAAAAACAAAACTTCTAGACTCTTGTCGGATACTCCATTCCGTTCCTCTTCCTTCCATAGCTCAGTGCATGGAAGTGATCGGGTTGATGGTAGCGGCAATGGACATAGTTCCTTTTGCACGCATTCATCTAAGACCATTACAACTGTGCATGCTCAGTCAGTGGAATGGGGACTATACAGACTTGTCTCCGAAGATACAAGTAAATCAGAGGACCAGAGACTCACTCCGTTGGTGGCTGTCCCTGGACAACCTGTCACGAGGGATGACATTCCGCAGACCAGAGTGGGTCATTGTCACGACCGACGCCAGTCTGATGGGCTGGGGCGCGGTCTGGGGATCCCTGAAAGCTCAGGGTCTTTGGTCTCGGGAAGAATCTCTTCTACCGATAAATATTCTGGAACTGAGAGCGATATTCAATGCTCTCAAGGCTTGGCCTCAGCTAGCGAGGGCCAAGTTCATACGGTTTCAATCAGACAACATGACAACTGTTGCGTACATCAACCATCAGGGGGGAACAAGGAGTTCCCTGGCGATGGAAGAAGTGACCAAAATCATTCTATGGGCGGAGTCTCACTCCTGCCACCTGTCTGCTATCCACATCCCAGGAGTGGAAAATTGGGAAGCGGATTTTCTGAGTCGTCAGACATTGCATCCGGGGGAGTGGGAACTCCATCCGGAAATCTTTGCCCAAGTCACTCAGCTGTGGGGCATTCCAGACATGGATCTGATGGCCTCTCGTCAGAACTTCAAAGTTCCTTGCTACGGGTCCAGATCCAGGGATCCCAAGGCGGCTCTAGTGGATGCACTAGTAGCACCTTGGACCTTCAAACTAGCTTATGTGTTCCCGCCGTTTCCTCTCATCCCCAGGCTGGTAGCCAGGATCAATCAGGAGAGGGCGTCGGTGATCTTGATAGCTCCTGCGTGGCCACGCAGGACTTGGTACGCAGATCTGGTGAATATGTCATCGGCTCCTCCTTGGAAGCTACCTTTGAGACGAGACCTTCTTGTTCAGGGTCCGTTCGAACATCCGAATCTGGTTTCACTCCAGCTGACTGCTTGGAGATTGAACGCTTGATCTTATCGAAGCGAGGATTCTCAGATTCTGTTATCGATACTCTTGTTCAGGCCAGAAAGCCTGTAACTAGAAAGATTTACCACAAAATTTGGAAAAAATATATCTGTTGGTGTGAATCTAAAGGATTCCCTTGGGACAAGGTTAAGATTCCTAGGATTCTATCCTTCCTTCAAGAAGGATTGGAAAAAGGATTATCTGCAAGTTCCCTGAAGGGACAGATTTCTGCCTTGTCTGTGTTACTTCACAAAAAGCTGGCCGCTGTGCCAGATGTTCAAGCCTTTGTTCAGGCTCTGGTTAGAATTAAGCCTGTTTACAAACCTTTGACTCCTCCTTGGAGTCTCAATTTAGTTCTTTCAGTTCTTCAGGGGGTTCCGTTTGAACCCTTGCATTCCGTTGATATTAAGTTATTATCTTGGAAAGTTTTGTTTTTAGTTGCAATTTCTTCTGCTAGAAGAGTTTCAGAATTATCTGCTCTGCAGTGTTCTCCTCCTTATCTGGTGTTCCATGCAGATAAGGTGGTTTTACGTACTAAACCTGGTTTTCTTCCAAAAGTTGTTTCTAACAAAAACATTAACCAGGAGATTATCGTACCTTCTCTGTGTCCGAAACCAGTTTCAAAGAAGGAACGTTTGTTGCACAATTTGGATGTTGTTCGCGCTCTAAAATTCTATTTAGATGCTACAAAGGATTTTAGACAAACATCTTCCTTGTTTGTTGTTTATTCTGGTAAAAGGAGAGGTCAAAAAGCAACTTCTACCTCTCTCTCTTTTTGGATTAAAAGCATCATCAGATTGGCTTACGAGACTGCCGGACGGCAGCCTCCCGAAAGAATCACAGCTCATTCCACTAGGGCTGTGGCTTCCACATGGGCCTTCAAGAACGAGGCTTCTGTTGATCAGATATGTAGGGCAGCGACTTGGTCTTCACTGCACACTTTTACCAAATTTTACAAGTTTGATACTTTTGCTTCTTCTGAGGCTATTTTTGGGAGAAAGGTTCTGCAAGCCGTGGTGCCTTCCATTTAGGTGACCTGATTTGCTCCCTCCCTTCATCCGTGTCCTAAAGCTTTGGTATTGGTTCCCACAAGTAAGGATGACGCCGTGGACCGGACACACCTATGTTGGAGAAAACAGAATTTATGTTTACCTGATAAATTACTTTCTCCAACGGTGTGTCCGGTCCACGGCCCGCCCTGGTTTTTTTAATCAGGTCTGATAATTTATTTTCTTTAACTACAGTCACCACGGTACCATATGGTTTCTCCTATGCAAATATTCCTCCTTAACGTCGGTCGAATGACTGGGGTAGGCGGAGCCTAGGAGGGATCATGTGACCAGCTTTGCTGGGCTCTTTGCCATTTCCTGTTGGGGAAGAGAATATCCCACAAGTAAGGATGACGCCGTGGACCGGACACACCGTTGGAGAAAGTAATTTATCAGGTAAACATAAATTCTGTTTTCCATTTCTTTCCAGGGTAACAAATTATTTGGTTCTCAGTTGGATTCCATTATTTCAACTGTTACTGGTGGGAAAGGAACTTTTTTACCACAGGATAAAAAATCTAAAGGTAAAAACAGGGCTAATAATCGTTTTCGTTCCTTTCGTTTCAACAAATAACAAAAGCCTGATCCTTCATCCTCAGGAGCAGTTTCAGTTTGGAGACCATCTCCAGTTTGGAATAAATCCAAGCCAGCTAGAAAGGCAAAGCCTGCTTCTAAGTCCACATGAAGGTGCGGCCCTCATTCCAGCTCAGCTGGTAGGGGGCAGGTTACGTTTTTTCAAGGAAATTTGGATCAATTCTGTTCACAATCTTTGGATTCAGAGCATTGTTTCAGAAGGGTACAGAATTGGTTTCAAGTTGAGACCTCCTGCAAAGAGATTTTTTCTTTCCCGTGTCCCAGTAAATCCAGTAAAAGCTCAAGCATTTCTGAAATGTTTTTCAGATCTAGAGTTGACTGGAGTAATTATGCCAGTTCCAGTTCCGGAACAGGGGATGGGGTTTTATTCAAATCTCTTCATTGTACCAAAGAAGGAGAATTCTTTCAGACCAGTTCTGGATCTAAAAATATTGAATCGTTATGTAAGGATACCAACGTTCAAGATGGTAACTGTAAGGACTATCTTACCTTTTGTTCAGCAAGGGAATTATATGTCCACAATAGATTTACAGGATGCATATCTGCATATTCCGATTCATCCAGATCATTATCAGTTCCTGAGATTCTCGTTTCTGGACAAGCATTACCAGTTTGTGGCTCTGCCGTTTGGCCTAGCTACAGCTCCAAGAATTTTTACAAAGGTTCTCGGTGCCCTGCTGTCTGTAATCAGAGAACAGGGTATTGTGGTATTTCCTTATTTGGACGATATCTTGGTACTTGCTCAGTCTTTACATTTAGCAGAATCTCATACGAATCGACTTGTGTTGTTTCTTCAAGATCATGGTTGGAGGATCAATTTACCAAAAAGTTCTTTGATTCCTCAGACAAGGGTAACCTTTCTGGGTTTCCAGATGGATTCAGTGTCCATGACTCTGTCTTTAACAGACAAGAGACGTCTAAAATTGATTACAGCTTGTCGAAACCTTCAGTCACAATCATTCCCTTCGGTAGCCTTATGCATGGAAATTCTAGGTCTTATGACTGCTGCATCGGACGCGATCCCCTTTGCTCGTTTTCACATGCGACCTCTTCAGCTCTGTATGCTGAAGCAATGGTGCAAGGATTACACGAAGATATCTCAATTAATATCTTTAAAACCGATTGTTCGACACTCTCTAACATGGTGGACAGATCACCATCGTTTAATTCAGGGGGCTTCTTTTGTGCTTCCGACCTGGACTGTAATTTCAACAGATGCAAGTCTCACAGGTTGGGGAGCTGTGTGGGGATCTCTGACGGCACAAGGAGTTTGGGAATCTCAGGAGGTGAGATTACCGATCAATATTTTGGAACTCAGTGCAATTTTCAGAGCTCTTCAGTTTTGGCCTCTTCTGAAGAGAGAATCGTTCATTTGTTTTCAGACAGACAATGTCACAACTGTGGCATACATCAATCATCAAGGAGGGACTCACAGTCCTCTGGCTATGAAAGAAGTATCTCGAATTTTGGTTTGGGCGGAATCCAGCTCCTGTCTAATCTCTGCGGTTCATATCCCAGGTGTAGACAATTGGGAAGCGGATTATCTCAGTCGCCAAACGTTGCATCCGGGCGAATGGTCTCTTCACCCAGAGGTATTTCTTCAGATTGTTCAAATGTGGGAACTTCCAGAAATAGATCTGATGGCGTCCCATCTAAACAAGAAACTTCCCAGGTATCTGTCCAGATCCCGGGATCCTCAGGCGGAGGCAGTGGATGCATTATCACTTCCTTGGAAGTATCATCCTGCCTATATCTTTCCGCCTCTAGTTCTTCTTCCAAGAGTAATCTCCAAGATTCTGAAGGAATGCTCGTTTGTTCTGCTGGTAGCTCCGGCATGGCCTCACAGGTTTTGGTATGCGGATCTTGTCCGGATGGCCTCTTGCCAACCGTGGACTCTTCCGTTAAGACCAGACCTTCTGTCACAAGGTCCTTTTTTCCATCAGGATCTGAAATCCTTAAATTTAAAGGTATGGAGATTGAACGCTTGATTCTTGGTCAAAGAGGTTTCTCTGACTCTGTGATTAATACTATGTTACAGGCTCGTAAATCTGTATCTCGAGAGATATATTATAGAGTCTGGAAGACTTATTTCTTGGTGTCTTTCTCATCATTTTTCCTGGCATTCTTTTAGAATACCGAGAATTTTACAGTTTCTTCAGGATGGTTTAGATAAGGGTTTGTCCGCAAGTTCTTTGAAAGGACAAATCTCTGCTCTTTCTGTTCTTTTTCACAGAAAGATTGCTATTCTTCCTGATATTCATTGTTTTGTACAAGCTTTGGTTCGTATAAAACCTGTTATTAAGTCAATTTCTCCTCCTTGGAGTTTGAATTTGGTTCTGGGAGCTCTTCAAGCTCCTCTGTTTGAACCTATGCATTCATTGGACATTAAATTACTTTCTTGGAAAGTTTTGTTCCTTTTGGCCATCTCTTCTGCCAGAAGAGTTTCTGAATTATCTGCTCTTTCTTGTGAGTCTCCTTTTCTGATTTTTCATCAGGATAAGGCGGTGTTGCGAACTTCTTTTGAATTTTTACCTAAAGTTGTGAATTCCAACAACATTAGTAGAGAAATTGTGGTTCCTTCATTATGTCCTAATCCTAAGAATTCTAAGGAGAAATCGTTGCATTCTTTGGATGTTGTTAGAGCTTTGAAATATTATGTTGAAGCTACGAAATCTTTCCGTAAGACTTCTAGTCTATTTGTTATCTTTTCCGGTTCTAGAAAAGGCCAGAAAGCTTCTGCCATTTCTTTGGCATCTTGGTTGAAATCTTTAATTCATCTTGCCTATGTTGAGTCGGGTAAAACTCCGCCTCAGAGAATTACAGCTCATTCTACTAGGTCAGTTTCTACTTCCTGGGCGTTTAGGAATGAAGCTTCGGTTGATCAGATTTGCAAAGCAGCAACTTGGTCTTCTTTGCATACTTTTACTAAATTCTACCATTTTGATGTATTTTCTTCTTCTGAAGCAGTTTTTGGTAGAAAAGTACTTCAGGCAGCGGTTTCAGTTTGAATCTTCTGCTTATGTTTTTCGTTAAACTTTATTTTTGGGTGTGTATTATTTTCAGCAGGAATTGGCTGTCTTTATTTTATCCCTCCCTCTCTAGTGACTCTTGTGTGGAAAGATCCACATCTTGGGTAGTCATTATCCCATACGTCACTAGCTCATGGACTCTTGCTAATTACCTGATAAATTCATTTCTTTCATATTAGCAAGAGTCCATGAGGTCCGCCCTTTTTTTTGTGGTGGTTATGATTTTGTATAAAGCACAATTATTCCAATTCCTTATTTTATATGCTTTCGCACTTTTTTTATCACCCCACTTCTTGGCTATTCGTTAAACTGAATTGTGGGTGTGGTGAGGGGTGTATTTATAGGCATTTTGAGGTTTGGGAAACTTTGCCCCTCCTGGTAGGAAATGTATATCCCATACGTCACTAGCTCATGGACTCTTGCTAATATGAAAGAAATGAATTTATCAGGTAAGTTCTTACATAAATTATGTTTTTTTTGTATAAAGCACAATTATTCCAATTCCTTATTTTTTATGCTTTCGCACTTTTTCTTATCACCCCACTTCTTGGCTATTCGTTAAACTGATTTTTGGGTGTGGTGAGGGGTGTATTTATAGGCATTTTGAGGTTTGGGAAACTTTGCCCCTCCTGGTAGGAATGTATATCCCATACGTCACTAGCTCATGGACTCTTGCTAATATGAAAGAAATGAATTTATCAGGTAAGTTCTTACATAAATTGTTTTTCTGATGCCATTGTTCATTTGACTAAACTAACGGCTAAGAATTCTGGTTTTGCTATACAGGCGGGCAGGGCGCTATGGCTTAAATCATGGTCAGCTGACGTGACTTCAAAATCTAAGCTGCTTAACATTCCCTTCAAGGGGCAGACCCTATTCGGGCCTGGTTTGAAGGAGATTATTGCTGATATCACTGGAGGAAAAGGTCATGCCCTTCCTCAGGACAGGTCCAAATCAAGGGCCAAACAGTCTAATTTTCGTGCCTTTCGAAACTTCAAGGCAAGTGCGGCATCAACTTCCTCTAATGCAAACAAGTGGGAACTTTTGCTCAGTCCAAGACGGTCTGGAGACCAAACTAGACCGGGGACAAAGGTAAGCAGGCCAAAAAGCCTGCTGCTGCCTCTAAGACAGCATGAAGGAACGGCCCCCTATCCGGTAACGGATCTAGTAGGGGGCAGACTTTCGCTCTTCGCCCAGGCGTGGGCAAGAGATGTCCAGGATCCCTGGGTGTTGGAAATTCTATCCCAGAGATATCTTCTGGACTTCAAAGCTTCCCCCCCCAAAAGGGAGATTTCACCTTTCACAATTATCTGCAAACCAGATAAAGAGAGAGGCATTCTTACACTGTGTACAAGACCTAGTTATGGGAGTGATCCATCCAGTTCCAAAGGAGGAACAGGGACAGGGTTTTTACTCAAATCTGTTTGTGGTTCCCAAAAAATAGGGAACCTTCAGACCAATTTTGGATCTAAAGATCTTAAACAAATTCCTCAGAGTTCCATCATTCAAGATGGAAACTATTCGTACCATCCTACCTATGATCCAGGAGGGTCAATATATGACTACAGTGGATTTAAAGGATGCTTATCTTCACATTCCGATAACAAAGATCATAATCATCGTTTTCTCAGGTTTCCCTTTCTAGACAGGCATTACCAGTTTGTAGCTCTTCCCTTTGGATTAGCTACAGCCCCAAGAATCTTTACGAAGGTTCTAGGGTCGCTTCTGGCGGTCGTAAGGCCGCGGGGCATAGCAGTGGCCCCTTATTTAGACGACATCCTGATACAGGCGTCAAACTTCCAAATTGCCAAGTCTCATACGGACGTAGTACTGGCATTTCTGAGATTGCATGGGTGGAAAGTGAACGAGGAAAAGAGTTCTCTATCCCCACTCACAAGAGTTTCCTTCCTAGGGACTCTGATAGATTCTGTAGAAATGAAAATTTACCTGACTGAGTCCAGGTTATCAAAGCTTCTAAATTCCTGCCGTGTTCTTCATTCCATTGCGTGCCCTTCGGTGGCTCAGTGCATGGAAGTAATCGGCTTAATGGTAGCGGCAATGGACATAGTGCCGTTTGCACGCCTACATCTCAGACCGCTGCAACTATGCATGCTCAGTAGGGGTGTCAAAAATAATCGCCATTGCGATACATCGCGATGCAGCCATTAACGATGCTGCATCGATGCGGTGCAAGATCAGAATCGATTAAGGGTCAGTGACGTCATCGCATAATGTCACGTGACCCCGCCTCTCCCACTGACTGATGCGAGGGCTTAAAGTAATGGCAGCTAATGGCAGACAGAGTAAATATTGATTGATTCTATTTTGAACATCAGCACGCTCAGTGCAGTTGTCTGACAAGCGGACAGCAGCCTCGTGTAACACAGTGAATATTTCCTTGTATTATCTCTTCCCTGTTTACTCACTGTTGCGGTCTCTGCTGCATGTTTCCTCTTTGTCAGACCCCTAGCCCAGCACCAAACGAGCATTTGAGTGTTGCTATTAGATAGATACTTTTGTAAACTTGACTTTTTCTATATCTAATAGCAACACTCAAATGCTCGTTTGGTGCTGGGCTAGGGGTCTGACGAAGAGGAAACATGCAGCAGAGACCGCAACAGTGAGTAAACAGGGAAGCGATAATACAAGGAAATAGTCACTGTGTTACACGAGGCTGCTGTCAGTTGGTCAGACTGCTTCTGCCCTGTCAGATCTCTCCTAGTCTTGAAGCAGGCGACACAGCAGAGAGGGCTTAATTAATCACATTCACCCGGCCAGCACCTTTACCTCTAGGACAACTTATTGAAGCCGTTCAGTAAGTGGTTGGTGCCGCTGTTAATAAAGGTTCCGGTAAGAGGAAATTACATAGCATTCCTTCCCAGCTGCAGATCATCACAGAGCCGTAATAAACATGTTTAGAGTGCCTACATGATTGATTAGGTGACCCTTTGTCAGTTAAGAGCCCTAATCATTAACGGTGACACTGCACTGCTCACACATACCATGCATTCCTTTCAAAGCTCTCCAATACCCAGAATACTAGTCTCATATGAGCTTAGGGAGCAAAATAACAGCCCATCTATGATCTAAGTGTAATATGTGGCAGGGTATTGTATTGTATTATAGTTGTGCTTTGTATGTGTATATAAATAAATGTATATGTTACATATAAACCTATACATTTTAATAGCATATCTATTACCTTAAATCTGAATTCATTATTTTTATTTAAAAAAAAAAATCAATATCACACATATCCTATGTTAGTTATGTATTTGGGACCTGCTCTGCTAAAAGTTAATCATTTATACACCTTGGTTCATAAACTGTTCATTATTCCCTGACAAAAGAGGCAAGTCCAGAATTATTTAACATGCCAGGACCATAGTACCTTATATCCTAGAAACATCCCCTTAGCAATCCCCTTTTTTTTTTAAAGCAGATAAAATAAAAAAGGGAGTTCTGACTGCTTGAATTTGTTAATGAAAATCATGGGCAGTAATCGTGATGCATCGTGATGCATCGTAGAATCGAATCGTTACGATGATAATCGTAATCGAATCTAATCGTGAGACAGGTGAAGATGCGCAGCTCTAATGCTCAGTCAGTGGAACGGGGATTACACAGATTTGTCCCCTCTACTAAATCTGGATCAAGAGACCAGGGATTCTCTTCTCTGGTGGCTATCTCGGGTCCATGTGTCCAAAGGTATGACCTTTCGCAGGCCAGATTGGACAACAGATGCCAGCCTTCTAGGTTGGGGTGCAGTCTGGAACTCCCTGAAGGCTCAGGGATCGTGGACTCAGGAGGAGACACTCCTTCCAATAAATATTCTGGAAGAGCGATATTCAATGCTCTTCAGGCTTGGCCTCAGTTAGCAACTCTGAGGTACATCAGATTTCAGTCGGACAACATCACGACTGTGGCTTACATCAACCATCAAGGGGAACAAGAAGTTTCCTAGCGATGTTAGAAGTCTCAAAGATAATTCGCTGGTCAGAGACTCACTCTTGCCACCTATCAGCTATCCATATCCCAGGGGTAGAGAACTGGGAGGCGTATTTTTTTAAGTCGTCAGACTTTTCATCCGGGAGAGTGGGAACTCCATCCGGAGGTGTTTGCACAATTGATTCATCGTTGGGGCAAACCAGAACTGGATCTCATGGCGTCTCGCTAGAACGTCAAGCTTCCTTGTTACAGATCCAGGTCCAGGGATCCCAAGGCGACGCTAATAGATGCTCTAGCAGCACCCTGGTCTTTCAACCTGGCTTATGTGTTTCCACCATTTCCTCTGCTCCCTCGACTGATTGCCAAGGTCAAGCAGGAGAGAGCATCAGTGATTTTGATAGCACCTGCGTGGCCACGCAGGACCTGGTATGCAGATCTGGTGGACATGTTATCCTTTCCACCATGGACTCTGCCTCTGAGACAGGACCTTCTACTTTAGGGTCCTTTCAACCATCCAAATCTAATTTCTCTGAGACTGACTGCCTGGAGATTGAACGCTTGATTTTATCAAAGCGTGGCTTCTCCGAGTCAGTTATTGATACCTTAATACAGGCACGAAAGCCTGTCACCAGGAAAATTTACCATAAAATATGGCGTACATATCTTTATTGGTGTGAATCCAAGGGTTAGGATTCCCAGGATATTATCTTTTCTACAAGATGGTTTGGAAAAAGGATTGTCAGCTAGTTCCTTAAAAGGACAGATTTCTGCTCTGTTTATTCTTTTGCACAAGCGTCTGGCAGATGTTCCAGACGTTCAGGCATTTTGTCAGGCTTTGGTTAGAATCAAGCCTGTGTTTAAACCTGTTGCTCCCCCATGGAGCTTAAATTTGGTTCTTAAGGTTCTTCAAGGAGTTCAGTTTGAACCTCTTCATTCCATAGATATCAAACTTTTATCTTGGAAAGTTCTGTTTTTGGTAGCTATTTCCTCGGCTCGTAGAGTCTCCGAGTTATCAGCTTTACAATGTGATTCTCCTTATCTGATCTTCCATACGGATAAGGTAGTCCTGCGTACCAAACCTGGGTTTTTACCTAAGGTGGTATCTAACAAGAATATCAATCAAGAGATTGTTGTTCCATCCTTGTGTCCAAATCCTTCTTCAAAGAAGGAACGTCTATTACACAATCTGGACGTGGTTCGTGCTTTAAAGTTTTACTTGCAAGCTACTAAAGATTTTTGTCAAACATCTGCTTTGTTTGTTGTCTACTCTGGACAGAGGAGAGGTCAAAAGGCTTCGGCAACCTCTTTCTTTTTGGCTAAGAAGCATAATCTGCTTAGCCTATGAGACTGCTGGCCAGCAGCCTCCTGAAAGGATTACAGCTCATTCTACTAGAGCTGTGGCTTCCACTTGGGCCTTTAAAAATGAGGCTTCTGTTGAACAGATTTGCAAGGCGGCGACTTGGTCTTCGCTTCATACTTTTTCAAAATTCTACAAATTTGATACTTTTGCTTCTTCGGAGGCTTTTTTTGGGGGAGAGGTTTTACAGGCAGTGGTACCTTCCGTTTAAGTACCTGCCTTGTCCCTCCCTTCATCCGTGTACTTTAGCTTTGGTATTGGTATCCCACAAGTAATGGATGATCCGTGGACTGGATACACCTTACAAGAGAAAACACAATTTCTTTCATGTAATTAGCAAGAGTCCATGAGCTAGTGACGTATGGGATATACATTCCTACCAGGAGGGTTAAAGTTTCCCATACCTCAAAATGCCTACAAATACACCCCTCACCACACCCACAAATCAGTTTTACAAACTTTGCCTCCTATGGAGGTGGTGAAGTAAGTTTGTGCTAGATTCTACGTTGATATGCGCTCCGCAGCAGGTTGGAGCCCGGTTTTCCTCTCAGCGTGCAGTGAATGGCAGAGGGATGTGAGGAGAGTATTGCCTATTTGAATGCAATGATCTCCTTCTACGGGGTCTATTTCATAGGTTCTCTGTTATCGGTCGTAGAGATTCATCTCTTAACTCCCTTTTCAGATCGACGATATACTCTTATATATATATATACCATTACCTCTGCTGATTTTCGTTTCAGTACTGGTTTGGCTTTCTACAACATGTAGACGAGTGTCCTGGGGTAAGTAAGTCTTATTTTCTGTGACACTCTAAGCTATGGTTGGGCGCTTTTTTATAAAGTTCTAAATATATGTATTCAAACATTTATTTGCCTTGACTCAGGATGTTCAATATTGCTTACCTGAAAAATTTATTTCTCTTGTGGTGTATCCAGTCCACGGCCCGCCCTGTCATTTTAAGGCAGGTAATTTTTTCATTTAAACTACAGTCACCACTACACCCTATGGTTTCTCCTTTCTCTGCGTGTTTTCGGTCGAATGACTGGATATGGCAGTTAGGGGAGGAGCTATGTAACAGCTCTGCTGTGGGTGTCCTCTTGCAACTTCCTGTTGGGAATGAGAATATCCCACAAGTAATGGATGATCCGTGGACTGGATACACCACAAGAGAAATAAATTTATAAGGTAATTATAAATTGTGTTTTTGTTTGATTCTAATGTTATTTGTACTGCTATAATAATCCTTTTAAGTAATTAAGCATGCTTTTAAAGACTGTTTAATATTTGGGTCTCGAGCATTTTACACAAAGGCCAAAACTCTTATTTTAATTTTTTTTTTCTTTTTTGTCCCTCAAATGTTTACCCCATAATATAAAATATTTACCTTTTATAATTGACTGCAGTGTTTTATTGGTACACACAATTTGTAGTGCAAGAGATTGAAATCCCAACAGCCAGTTCTAACCCATTGCAGTGCTTTCTGATGATCGGGCTAGAAACCATTCTTCCTTGTATGAGAGCTTGCAGTTTTGTATTTAATTAAAGCACTTGTATGTTGGTGGAATCAGTCGACCTCATGGCTTTTTATTTGTCCTAGCTCTCCTACCTTAATTTGTTGCATCAGTTATCAGCATAATTTATGTCCTTTATTTTTTTTTTATGTATTTCTTTATAAAAGCACTTGAGTGTACATACATTGGAAACTAAATAAATCGTACAATATAGAAGCATACAACTATTCACTTTTTTAGACATGTTTTTTTCATTCAAGTCATTTTGACCAGTTTAATTTTTGTCACTTTAATTGTATTCCATTTGCATAATTGCTTTTTGTGTAATTTTTTTCCTTTAGAGTGATGGTAAATTTATTAAAAGTCGATAACGGCTTTTGACAAACTATTGTGAAAGCTGTAGTTGCTATCATTTTAAAAAAATATAATATTGCATTATCTATATATCAACTTTCTATAAGACTCAGGCATAGATAGGCCCCGCCCCTTCAACTAAGCAGTAAATCTCAAAGATGTTTTTGTTTTGCATGCCAAAATGCCAGGAATATGATTGGCGAACAGAAAACACATAATAAAAAAGTTTGTGTCAGGGCTGCCGGAGAGTGAAATATAACATGAGCTGTTTAAAATGAAATAGTTTAATTTACAAAAAACTTCTCTAATTTTATTTTTTGATCTTGCATTAGATGGATAAAGAGTACTCCTTGTGAATTTACCATCACTTTAAGCAATTACCCAAGCTGATGTATTTTATGTTGCCATGAACCAAGTTTTAATTGTTAAAGGATGCTAACTTTTAACAATGTAAACATTATTTTCTATGTACAGGAACCCAGAAGAAATCATGACCCAGACCAGCCCCTTGTACCACAATCAGAAAGGTTATTATAAACCTACATATTTCTACATATTTCCCCAATTTCTGTGTTTCTTGGGTTAAACTTTTACTTTGTTTTCTTCTCCAGTAATTTTTCCTATCCAAAGTTCAGCACTCCCGCATCTAATGGATTGTCCCCCGGAGGAGGAGGGAAAATGATGAGGGGAAGGGGTTCTCATTATACTACAAAGTTGGCAGATGAGGTGAGAAGACTCTGCATAGTAGTTTTTCATCTTTATTAAATATAACGGTTTATAAGTGTACACGTTGGGCACAATATGTAATGCTTTACCCTTTACCTTTAGAGCCTTGTTTTTCAGCCTGCACTTCTTTGTGAATTTTAACTTACTAGAACATGTCATTTATTTGAGTGTTACAGCCCTTTAATAACTAAATGCATTTGCAAAAAGAGGTCATCATAGTTTTGATACAGTTTTGCTTTCTACATTAGGAGACAGAAGTACCGACTCTTCCTGAAGTACCATTACCATTAAGCACGGCTGCACTTCCCAGTTTTAATTTCTCTACTTTGAGTAGTACTACTACTACTTCACTACCAGTAACTGTTAGTAAACCTGCAGATAGCAAGGTAAGTTAAACTTTACACACACACACACACACACACACATATATATATATATATATATATATATATATATATATGTGTGTGTATATATATATATATATATATGTTCACATTTGATTGTCTTTGATTTTTTCACATATGGCTTGATTTATCAAGCAAAGGCGAGCAGGGGTGTATATATTCCCCTATTCCGCACAGCCAATCACGCAGAAACAGGAGCTGCAGAAGAGGGTTAGGGAAGCAGCGGTCTGATGACTGCTGCTTGATCATGACTGCAGGTTCTTTTGTGAGATCCTGCAGTCATAGGGAGGCGAAGGGCTTGATAAATCGAGCCCATAGTGGTTTTTGAAAACTGAAGACAAAGCAAATATTTAGTTTATGGATTGATTTTATATAATTGTTTAAACGGTTATGAAACCAATTTTTTTTCTCTCTCATATGATTCTGATAGTGCATCCAATTTTAAGCATAAAAAACAAGGGGATACACCCTCCAGGGTGTGCTAGATTAATACACAAAGATATAAGCAATAATATATATGCAAGTACAAATATATATATATAGAAGTCCAAATATTATGTGACTCCAAATCTTGTTGGTACGGCTGCACTCCAAGCTAGAAGGTGGATCCTAACACAAAGTCCTATAACACAAAAAAGGAGGCGCCTAATGGTGTAATATTGTCAGGAAAATAGGTGTGTGTATACAAAAAGAAAATTAATGCTTACCTGATAAATTTATCAATTACTGATGGAATATCACTCCTGGCTAGCAGGAGGAGGCAAAGAGCACCACAATTGAACTGTTAAGTATCACTTCCCTTCCAACAACCCCCAGTCATTCGACTGGAGAAAAAGGAAAAAACACAAGGTGTAAAGGTGCCTGAAGTTTAGTCTAAAACATCTGACTGGAAATAAAAGGGCAGGGCCCTGGACTCACCGTATCTGGAAATAAATACATTTATCAGGTAAGCATACATTTTCTTTTCTTTCCTAAGATACGGTGAGTCCACGGTTTCATCAATTACTGTTGGGAATAAATACCCAAACTAGAGGACACAGATGAATAGAGAGGGACAAGGCAGGCAGACTTAAACAGAAGGCACCACCGCTTGAAAAACCTTTCTCCCAAAAGAAGCCTCAGCCGAAGCAAAAGATCAAATTTAAAAAAGTATTGGAAAAGGAATACCAGGAAGACCAAGTTGCAGCCTTGCGAATCTGATCCACAGAAGCTTCATCTTCGAAAACCCAAGAGAGACAGCCCTCGTGTAATAAGCCATAACTCTCTCAGGAGACTGCAACCCCGCAGTCTGAAAAGCAAATTAAATAAACTTCTCAACCAGAGTAAAGAGAAGTAGCAATAGTTTTCTTATACAGAGAAAACAAACAAAAACAGAAGCCCGCACAACATCCAAATTGTGCACACCCGTGCCTCAAGAGCTAAGAATGAGGACACAGAGAGGAAACAACAATTCCAATACAATATTTCCACTTAGGATAAAAACCCGCCTTATCCGAAATAAGATAAAACGAATCACACTGCAAGCCAAGAGTACTTGAAATCTCCTAGCAGAAGAAATAGCAAAAAGTGAATTCCAAGATTTTTTTTAAAAATCTATGTGAATCTAAGGCCCAAACTGAGCCTGCTGCAAAAACCTTAAAACTAGGTTAAAGCTCCAAGAAGAGCAACAGACTTAAACACAGGCCTGATACTTTTCAGGATCTGACAAAAGGATGCACGTCTGGCACATCCGCCAGACACTTGAATAAAAAAGAACGCAGAAATCTGACCCTTCAGAGAACTGACTGACAAACCGTCTTCCAGACCGACCTGGAGAAGGACAAAAACCCCTAAGAATCCTGATCCTACTTCTAAGCATAGTCCATGGATTCAAACCAATCAGGGAATTTACGCCATACCTTATGGTAAAAGAAAACTAGTAACAGACTTGCGAGCCTGAATCATGATCACAATGACAGATTCCGAAAAACCACATTTAGACAGATCTAAGCAATCAACCTTCAAGCAGAAAGCCTCAGAGAAAAAGTTGTATGAAAGAAAGGACCCTGAACTAGAAGGTCCTTCCACAGGAACAACCACCACGGTGAAAGAAATACATCTCCGCTAGGTCTGAAAACCAGATCCTGCGAAACTATGCAGGAACCATAAAAACACTGATGCGCACTCCCATTTGATACGAGCAAAGACCCGTGAAGGAGAGCAATCAGACTGATCCCAAGGAACCACCTGGGAAGTTAGCAGAGCAGCCTGCTAATCTGACCCTTAACATAATCTGAAAACTTGGTGAATTGCCATTTCCAACTCCAGCACTCCCCATGTGAGGGTTAACCTGGAGAACACCTTCGGGAAAACCCACTCCCGGGATGAAAAATCTGACTGTTAAAGAAGTCTGCTCCTGTATACACTGAAATGTGGATAAACTAGAATATGAGCGTCCTCCCACCGAACAATCCACGCCAGTCATGGCAAAAGAACTCTAGGTTCATCCCAGGTGGTTAAAGTAAACCACTGAGACGATATTGCAACTATAACCTGAAAAACCTGATAAGACAAATGAGGCCAAGCTGTCAGAGCATTGTAGATCGCTCTCCACTCCAAGATGGTGATGGAGAGCAAGCTCCTCTCAAATCCATAGTCACCAACCCAACAGGCTAGCGACCATTACTATTACTCAGGAAGGTCTTCGGAGCATATGCCCCGAGACAGATGCTCTCCCATCCAAGTACTAACCAGGCCGAACCCTGCTTAGCTTTCGAGATCAGATGAGAGCGGGCACATTCAGGGTGGAGTGACCGTAGGCTCCTTGCAAGCAAAGAGAGTGCTCTACCACTAATTCCCCTCTCTGAAAAACGGGGAAGAATCTCATGTCGACAGATCTAGCTCTATCCTCCAAGACAAATCCAGAAGAACCTCGGTCTACTATCATAATGCATGCATTATGCACATGCATAATCGCGCTCTCTCAGATCGAGCAAAGGGATGATGCCCAATGAAACCATAATCAGACCATTTAATACATTAGGCCCCTAAAGGGCCAAACAGTGCCGAAAGAAGAAAAAATCCTTTATTTCCTGATCTCTGTCAAAAATATCTTCAGAGAGAAGGAAACAAATCTGGTCCCTAAAAAACTACCTCTGTAGCTGGATCAAGGGAACTCATTTTCAGATTCACTATCATTCGAGGAATGAAGAAAAATATCTCATTATGAGAGTTTGCTTGTTGAAAACATGGCACCTGAACCATTATAGTGTTCAGGAATGGCACCACTGCAATTCCTTGAAACCTGATCCCTGCCAATACAGCCCTTCTGAGAACCATGGCAAGGCCAAAGGGAAGAGCCACAAAATTAGTGTTTGACAGAAAGGCAAACCTCAGGAACTTGCAAACACGCATCCTCCAGGACTATGGTCACTATGAACTGATCCTCCTAGTTTAAAAGGAAAAATGAAGCCACTGGTTTCCATTTGAAGAGCGGTACCCTGAGACAACCTGTTGAGACACGTTGGGTCTACTATAGGGCAAAAAAATTTTTCCTTTCCGAGAACGACAAACAGGAATGATAAAATCCTAGGCCCTGTTCTCTTACAGGAACTAGAACTATCACTCCCAGGGGGGAGAGAAGTCCTAAACACACTACAAAAGGCCTCAGTTATCTGGCCTGCAGATACAATTGAGAGGTGGAACCTGCCTCAGACAGGGAAGGAATGAATACTACGTAGTAACCCTGAAGTACTATGTCCACAGACTATCTGGGACATCTCTTATCCATGTTTGATGACAGAGAATCAACCCCCCACCTGGACCAAACCAGGATTGGGGGCAAACTCCTTTAAAATCAGAACTGTTCCTGTCAGGTCAATACCAAACAAGGTCTTAATGTATTGAATTAGAATGTTTGGGAGTAGCAAACTATTATTTCCCCAAAGACAAAATTAGGCATGCCAAATAATATATCCTAGAGTAAGATAAGAATATAAGGAGGCAAGGTAGGTTTTAATAAACCATAATTACTATAGTAGATGATGGCGGTTGCTCACTGTCCTATTACTAAGTATATATGAAAAAAGAGAGAAAAAGTGGACAGACATAGAGCACTCACTGAGAGTCCATTACCACGAAAATAGTATAAGGAAATAAGGCAGGAAAACTACCAAGAGGGATTGACATATTAAAACTTAACATTTATTAGTATAATTATAATGTAACACACAGTGTATATATACTTAAAACTTAGATTAAAAAATAAAAAACGGAATAGAGAGGAGAGTACCTATGTTTATTAAGAAGAGGAAAGCAATATGGCATAATAAATGTGTGCATAGGCACTTTTGGGGGACCACATGGGTTTTAGAAACCGCTTCCCATGCGGTTATGGAGTTTAATACGACGCCCATGGTGGACAGGGCCTATTTCGGACGCGCAGTTTCCTCCTCACTAGATGGCAGCAAGGCACTAGCTCCAGTGGGGCAAACACCGGATCGTTGTTGAATCTTTCCTGAGTTCCCTGGGGGAAGGTAGGCGCCACAGCAGAGCTGTGGCGGGGTGCAAGGGCTGTTTTTGTTTGAAGTTTATTTACCAGATAAAGACTTTTTACAGGGTGATTTAGCTTTGCTACGTTAGTGCAATATTTCTCTTGTAAGATGTATCGAGTCCACGGATTCATCCATACTTGTGGGATATTCTCCTTCCCTACAGGAAGTGGCAGAGAGCACCCACAGCAGAGCTGTCTATATAGCTCCTCCCTTAGCTCCACCCCCCAGTCATTCTCTCTGCCTGCTTAACTGCTAGGAAGGGCAAAGAGGAGTGTGGTGACAAAAAATGTTAATTTTTATTTTCTCAAGCAAAAGTTTGTTATTTTAAATGGTACCGGTGTGTACTATTTACTCTCTGGCAGAAAAGGGATGAAGATTTCTGCAAGGAGGATGATGATCTTAGCATTTTGTAATTAAGATCCACTGCTGTTCTCACAAGGGCTGAAGAGTACAGGAAAACTTCAGTTGCGGGAACAGTTTGCAGGCTAAACTGCATTAAGGTATGTTCAGTCTATATTTTTCTAGACAGACTGTTATTTCTAGAAAAGGCTGGCAATATCCCCATGAGGGGAAGGTAAGCTGTATTCAGTAAAAGAGGAATCCAAGCTTGCATAAAGGGCTCATAGCTACTGGTGACACTAATAGGAAAAAAACGTTTTAGTTTAGTTACAAATAAAACGTTTTTTGAGGTACTTTAAGGGGTCTTTGTGGCTTGTTTAAGGGTTATTAACCCACATGGCTAGTTTAAGAAACACTGTGGTGTTTTTTAGGCCCCATAACATCGAGTGAGGTGGGTGGGGTCTATTTTCAGTTGCACAGTTTATTTACCTCAGAAGCATCCAGCTACTTCTCCAGAGATTCCTGCTGTATTTGAGGGCTGTAAAGAGGTTTTTTTTCCCCCACAAATCATTCCTAAAGGGCAGGTAGGCGCCACAGCAGAGCTGTGGCAAGGTGCTGAACGTTATTTCTCTTGTAAGGTGTATCCAGTTCACGGGTTCATCCATTACTTGTGGGATATTCTCCTTCCTAACAGGAAGTTGCAAGAGAACACCCACAGCAGAGCTGTCTATATAGCTCCTCCCCTAAGCTCCACCTACATTCATTCTCTGGCAACTCTCGACAAGATAGGAAGTCTCAAGAGATATGTGGTGACTTAGTGTAGTTTTACCTTCAATCAAGAGTTTATTTTTAAACGGTACCGGCGTTGTACTGTTTTACTCTCAGGCAGAAATTAGAAGAATTCTGCCTGGAGGTTGATGATCGTATCGGTTTGTAACTAAGGTCCATTGCTGTTCTCACACATAACTGAAGAGTATGAGAAAACTTCAGTTGGGGGACGGTCTGCAGATTACCTGCTTTGAGGTATGTAAAGTATTTTTATTTCTAGAGAGATGAATAAGTTCTAGAAAATGCTGACAGAGCCTTGTGTATTTGAGGTAAGCTAGATGCAGTGATTTAACGACTGGGATCATTCTTACAAAACAGGGTAATACTCAGACTGACATCCAGCTTCCCTAGAGGAGTCCTCTGGCATCTGAGGACCATCATAAAGGGTTTATTTCTTCACTAAATCGTATTTGATTGCAGGTAGGGGCCTCAGCAGAGCTGTGGCAAGGTGCTTAACTTTTTTTTCCGGTGGTTGAACTCTTATTACTTAGTGACAAAACGTTTACATGTTTTCATAAATAGAACGTTTTTTTCTCTGAGGGAGATGTCTTTATTTGGGGCCTAGTTTCCACATGGCTAGTCAGATACTCCTAGGAGTACGTTCTTAAGGCCCCTCTGACATCCAGTACACTAGTCTGTTAAACATGTCTGACATAGAGGAAACTCATTGTTCAATATGTTTGGAAGCCATTGTGGAACCCCCTCTTAGAATGTGTACCAAATGTACTGAAATTTCTATAAACTATAAAGACCATATTATGGCGCTTAAAGATTTATCTCCAGAGGATTCTCTGACTGCAAAAAGGGAGATTATGCCATCTAGCTCTCCCTATGTGTCAGAACCTATAACTCCCGCTCAAGTGACGCCAAGTACATCTAGCGCGTCTAATTCTTTTACCTTACAGGACATGGCAGCAGTTATGAATGCTACCCTCTCAGAGGTATTGTCCAAACTGCCAGGGTTACAAGGAAAGCGAGACAGCTCTGGGGCTAGAACAAATACATAGCTTTCGGACGCTTTAATACCTGTGTCCGATATACCCTCACAATACTCAGAAGCCGAGGCAGGAGAGCTTCTATCTGTGGGTGACATTTCAGATTCAGGGAAGCCGTTGCTTCAGTCTGATTCTGAAATGACAGCGTTTAAATATAAGCTTGAACATCTCCGCTTATTGCTTAGGGAGGTTTTAGCGACTCTGGATGACACTGAGCCCATTGTAGTTCCAGAGAAATTGTGTAAGATGGACAAAAACTTTGCAGTGCCTGTTTACACTGATGTTTTTCCAGTCCCTAAGAGATTTTCGGAAATTATTACTAAGGCATAGGATAGACCAGGTGTGCCATTCTCTCCCCTCCTGCTTTTAAGAAGATGTTTCCCATAGATGCCGCCATACGGGACTCGTGGCAGACGGTCCCTAAGGTGGAGGGAGCAGTCTCTACCCTAGCTAAGCGTACAACTATCCCTGTCGAGGACCGTTGTGCTTTCCTAGATCCTATGGAAAAAAAATTGGAGGGTCTCCTTAAGAAAATTTTTATACATCAAGGTTTTATTCCCCAGCCTCTTGCATGCATTGCCCCAGATACTGCTGCTGCGGCTTTCTGGTTCGAGTCTCTTGAGGAGGCTCTACAGGTGGAGACCCCGTTAGATGATATTTTAGACAGGATTAAAGCTCTTAAGTTAGCCAATTCCTTTATCTCTGACACCGTTTTTCATTTAGCCAAGCTAACAACTAAGAATTTGGGTTTTGCCATTCTGGCGCGTAGGGCGCTATGGCTTAAGTCCTGGTCAGCAGACGTTACTTCAAAGTCTAAGCTTCTTAACATCCCCTTCAAGGGACAGACCCTTTTCGGGCCTGCTCTGAAGGAGATCATTTCTGATATTACCGGAGGAAAAGGTCACGCCCTTCCTTAGGATAGGTCCAATAAGTTAAGGACCAAACAGAATAATTTTCGTTCCTTTCGAAACTTCAAGAGTGGTGCAGCTTCAGCTTCCTCTAATGCAAAACAAGAGGGAAGTTTCGCCCAGTCCAAACCAGTCTGGAGACCTAACCAGGCTTGGAACAAGGGGAAACAGGCCAAAAAAATCTGCTGCTGCCTCTAAGACGGCATGAAGGATTAGGCCCCCGATCCGGGACCGGATCTAGTAGGGGGCAGACTTTCTCTCTTCGTTCAGGTTTGGGCAAGAGACGTCCAGGATCCCTGGGCTCTAGAGATTGTTTCCCAGGGATATCTTCTGGAATTCAAAGGTTCATTTCCAAAGGGGAGATTTCACCTCTCACAACTATCTGCAAACCAGATAAAGAGAGAGGCATTCTTACGTTGCATTCAAGACCTTCTGGTTATGGGAGTGATCCACCCAGTTCCAAGGGAGGAACAGGGGCAGGGTTTCTATTCAAACCTGTTTATAGTTCCCAAAAAAGAGGGAACGTTCAGACCAATCTTGGATCTCAAGATCCTAAACAAATTTCTCAGGGTCCCATCTTTCAAGATGGAGACAATCCGAACCATCCTCCCTATGATCCAGGAGGGTCAATATATGACTACCGTGGACTTAAAGGATGCTTATCTCCACATTCCGATTCACAGAGATCATCATCAGTTCCTCTTTTTCGTCTTTCTAGCCAGGCATTACCAGTTTGTGGGTCTTCCCTTCGGGTTAGCCACGGCGCCAAGAATCTTTACGAAGGTTCTAGGATCTCTACTGGCGGTTCTAAGGCCGCGGGGCATAGTGGTGGCTCCTTACCTAGACGACATCCTGATCCAGGCGTCGACTTTTCAAATCGCCAAGTCCCATACGGACATTGTTCTGGCCTTTCTGAGGTCTCACGGGTGGAAGGTGAACAGAGAAAAGAGTTAACTCTTCCCTCTCATAAGAGTTTCCTTCCTAGGAACTCTGATAGATTCAGTAGAAATGAAAAATTTTCTGACAGAGGTCAGGATATCAAAGCTTCTAACTTCTTGTCGTGCTCTTCATTCCACTTCTCGGCCGTCAGTGGCTCAGTGTATGGAAATGATCGGCCTGATGGTAGCGGCAATGGACATAGTTCCGTTTGCCCGCCTACATCTCAGACCACTGCAACTTTGCATGCTCAATCAGTGGGATGGGGACTACACAGGGTTTCTCTACTCTGGTGGTTATCTCGGGTCCATCTGTCCAGGGGAATGAATTTCCGCAGGCGAGAGTGGACTATAGTGACGACAGATGCCAGCCTTCTGGGCTGGGGCGCAGTCTGGAATTCCCTGAAGGCTCAGGGTTCATGGACTCAGGAGGAGGCCCTCCTTCTGATAAACATTCTGGAGCTAAGAGCAATATTCAATGCTCTTCAGGCTTGGCCTCAACTGGCTGCGGTCAGTTTCATCCGATTTCAGTCGGACAATATCATGACTGTAGCCTATATAAACCATCAGGGGGGAACAAGGAGTGCCCTGGCAATGATGGAGGTTTCCAAGATAATTCTATGGGCAGAGGTTCACTCTTGCCATCTCTCAGCTATCCATATCCCAGGAGTAGAGAACTGGGAGGCGGACTTTCTAAGTCGGCAGACTTTTCATCAGGGGGAGTGGGAGCTCCATCCCGGAGGTATTTGCCCAGCTGATTCAACTATGGGGCAAACTAGAACTGGATCTGATGGCGTCTCGTCAGAACGCCAAGCTTCCTCGTTACGGGTCCAGGTCAAGGGATCCCCAGGCAACGCTGATAGATGCTCTAGCAGTGCCTTGGTCCTTCAGCCTGGCTTATGTGTTTCCACCATTTCCTCTTCTCCCTCGTCTGATTGCCAAGATCAAGCAGGAGAGAGCTTCTGTGATTTTGATAGCACCTGCGTGGCCACGCAGGACTTGGTATGCAGATCTGGTGGACATGTCATCCTTTCCACCATGGACTCTGCCGCTGAGGCAGGACCTTCTACTCCAAGGTCCATTCAAACATCCAAATCTAGTTTCTCTGCGTCTGACTGCTTGGAGATTGAACGCTTGATTTTATCAAAACGTGGTTTCTCCGAGTCGGTCATTGATACCTTGATTCAGGCTCGAAAGCCTGTCACCAGGAAAATCTATCATAAGATATGGTGTAAATATCTTCATTGGTGTGAATCCAAGGGTTACTCGTGGAGTAAGGTCAGGATTCCTAGAATATTATCCTTTCTCCAAGATGGATTGGAAAAGGGATTATCGGCTAGTTCTTTAAAGGGACAGGTTTCTGCTCTGTCTATTCTTTTGCATAAGCATCTGGCTGATGTTCCAGACGTTCAGGCGTTTTGTCAGGCTTTGGTTAGAATCAGGCCCGTGTTTAAACCTGTTGCTCCGCCATGGAGTTTAAATTTTAGTTCTTAAAGTTCTTCAAGGGGTTCCGTTTGAACTTCTGCATTCCATAGATATCAAGCTTTTATCTTGGAAAGTTCTGTTCCTAGTAGCTATCTGTTTGGCTCGAAGAGTTTCAGAGTTATCTGCCTTACAGTGTGATTCCCCTTATCTGATTTTCCATGCAGATAAGGTAGTTTTGCGTACCAAACCTGGGTTTCTTCCTAAGGTGGTATCTAATAAGAATATCAATCAGGAAATAGTTGTTCCGTCTGTGTCCTAATCATTCTTCAAAGAAGGAACGTCTGTTACACAATCTTGACGTGGTTCGTGCATTAAAGTTTTATTTGCAAGCTACTAAGTATTTTCGTCAAACCTCTGCATTGTTTGTTGTCTATTCTGGAAAGAGGAGAGGCCAAAAGGCTTCGACAACTACTTTCTTTTTGGCTGAGAAGCATAATACATTTCGCTTATGAGACTGCTGGCCAGCAGCCTCCTGAAAGAATTACAGCTCATTCTACTAGAGCGGTAGCTTCCACATGGGCTTTTAAACATGAGGCCTCTGTTGAACAGATTTGTAAGGCGGCTACTTGGTTTTCGCTTCATACTTTTTCTAAATTCTACAAATTTGATACTTTCTCCTGTTAAGTGTAGTCAGTCCACGGGTCATCCATTACTTATGGGATTATATCTCCTCCCTAACAGGAAGTGCAAGAGGATCACCCAAGCAGAGCTGCTATATAGCTCCTCCCCTCTACGTCATATCCAGTCATTCTCTTGCACCTAACTAAAGATAGGACGTGTGAGAGGACTGTGGTGTGTTAAACTTAGTTTTTATTTCTTCAATCAAAAGTTTATTTTAAACGGCACCGGAGTGTGTTGTTTGTTCTCAGGCAGCATTAGAAGAAGAATCTGCCTGAGTTTTCTATGATCTTAGCGGTCGTAACTAAGATCCACTTGCTGTTCTCGGCCATTCTGAGGAGTGAGGTAACTTCAGAACAGGGGATAGCATGCAGGGCCCACCTGCAAGGAGGTATGTGCAGTAAATTATTTTCTAAGGAATGGAATTGACTGAGAAAATACTGCTAATACCGATGTAATGTAAGTGCAGCCTTAAATGCAGTAGTAGCGACTGGTATCAGGCTGATATGTATGTATGTATACTCTGAGGTATTTCTGGGGAATGGAATTTCACTAAGAAAATACTGTCAATATTAAAGTAATATTTGAGCCTGCACTGCAGTGAAAGCGACTAGCAGCAGGCTTATTAATAACACTTCATAATTTTCAATTTTTAAAACGTTTACTGGCTTGTTAATCGTTTTTTCTGAGGTACTTGGTGATAAAACTTTATGGGCATGATTTTTACCACATGGCTGTCGTTTTTTTCTGAATAAAAACAGTTCACTGAGCTTCCCCACTGTTGTAATATGAGTGGGAGGGGCCTATTTTAGCGCTTTATTGCACAGTAGAAATTTAGTCACAGTCTTCCTATTTCTTCCTCCATGATCCAGGACGTCTCTACAGAGCCCAGGGGTCTCCAAAACTAGTTTTGAGGGAGGTAATCAGTCACAGCAGACCTGTGACAGTGTGTTTGACTGTGATAAAAACGTTTATTATTTCAACTGTTATCCGTTTTGGGTATTAAGGGGTTAATCATCCTTTTGCTGGTGGGTGCAATCCTCTGCTAACTTTATACATTTTCTGTTAAAATTTGGTTATTTTAACATATTTGGTTCATTGTTAATTCAACTGTGTCACATTTTTATGTTTTCTTAAGAGCGCAGTAGCTTTTTTTTATATAGCTTGTAAATTTTTTTGTTTTTTTTTGTTTTGTTTTTTTCCAAGCTTGCTAGTGTTATTGCTAGTCTGTTTAAACATGTCTGACACAAATGAATATGTTTGTTCATTATGTTTAAAGGCCAATGTGGAGCCCAATAGAAATTTGTGCACTCAATGTATAGATGTTACTTTGAATAAAAGTCAAACTTTATATGTTAAAAAAATATCACCAGACAACGAGGGGGAAGTTATGCCGACTAACTCTCCTCACGTGTCAGTACCTTCGCCTCCTGCTCAGGAGGTGCGTGATATTGTGGCGCCAAGTACATCAGGGCGGCCCATACAAATCACTTTGCAAGACATGGCTAATGTTATGACTGAAGTACTATCTAAATTGCCAGAATTAAGAGGTAAACGCGATCACTCTGGGGTAAGAACAGAGTGCGTTGACAATAATAGAGCCATGTCTGATACTGCGTCACAATTTGCAGAACATGAGGACGGAGAGCTTCATTCTGTGGGTGACGGATCTGATCCAAGTAAACTGGATTCAGACATTTCAAATTTTAAGCTTGAGAACCTCCGTGTATTACTAGGGGAGGTATTAGCGGCTCTGAATGATTGTAACACGGTGGCAATTCCAGAGAAAGTATGTAGGCTGGATAAATATTTTGCGGTACCGGCGTGTACTGACTATTTTCCTATACCTAAAAGGCTTACAGAAATTGTTAACAAGGAGTGGGATAGACCCGGTGTGCCCTTTTCACCCCCTCCTATATTTAGAAAAATGTTTCCAATAGACGCCACCACACGGGACCTATGGCAGACGGTCCCTAAGGTGGAAGGAGCAGTTTCTACTCTGGCTAAACGCACCACTATCCCGGTGGAGGATAGCTGTGCTTTTTCAGATCCAATGGATAAAAAGTTAGATGGTTACCTTAAGAAAATGTTTGTTCAGAAAGGGTTTTATATTACAACCCCTTGCATGCATCGTGTCTGTCACTGCTGCGGCGGCATTCTGGTTTGAGTCTCTGGAAGAGACCCTTAGCACAGATCCATTGGATGAGATTATGAACAAGCTTAAAGCTCTTAAGCTAGCTAATTCATTTATTTCTGTTGCCGTAGTACACTTAACCAAACTTACGGCTAAGAACTCCGGATTCGCCATTCAAGCGCGTAGAGTGCTGTGGCTTAAATCCTGGTCAGCTGATGTGACTTCTAAATCGCTTAATATTCCTTTCAAAGGGCAGACATTATTCGGGCCCGGCTTGAAAGAAATTATCGCTGACATTACTGGAGGTAAGGGCCATGCCCTGCCTCAAGACAGGGCCAAACCAAAGGCTAAACAGTCTAATTTTCGTGCCTTTCGTAACTTCAAGGCAGGAGCAGCATCAACTTCCTCCGCTCCAAGACAGAAAGGAACTGTTGCTCGCTACAGACAGGGCTGGAAACCTAACCAGTCCTGGAACAAGGGCAAGCAGGCCAGAAAACCTGCTGCTGCCCCTAAGACAGCATGAAGTGAGGGCCCCCGATCCGGAAACGGATCTAGTGGGGGACAGACTTTCTCTCTTCGCCCAGGCTTGGGCAAGAGATGTCCAGGATCCCTGGGCGTTGGAGATCATATCTCAGGGATATCTTCTGGACTTCAAAGCTTCTCCTCCACAAGGGAGATTTCATCTTTAAAGGTTATCAGCAAACCAGATAAAGAAAGAGGCGTTTCTACGCTGTGTACAAGACCTCTTACTAATGGGAGTGATCCACCCAGTTCCGCGGTCGGAACACGGGCAAGGATTCTATTCAAATCTGTGGTTCCCAAAAAAGAGGGAACCTTCAGACCAATATTGGATTTAAAGATCCTAAACAAATTCCTAAGAGTTCCATCGTTCAAAATGGAAACTATTCGAACCATCTTACCCATGATCCAAGAGGGTCAGTACATGACCACAGTGGATTTAAAGGATGCCTACCTTCACATACCGATTCACAAGGATCATTACCGGTATCTAAGATTTGCCTTCCTAAACAGGCATTACCAGTTTGTAGCTCTTCCCTTCGGGTTACCTACGGCTCCAAGAATCTTTACAAAGGTTCTGGGCTCTCTTCTGGCGGTACTAAGACCGCGAGGCATAGCGGTAGCTCCGTACCTAGACGACATTCTGATACAAGCGTCAAGTTTCCAAACTGCCAAGTCTCATACAGAGTTAGTTCTGGCATTTCTAAGGTCGCATGGGTGGAAGGTGAACGTAGAAAAGAGTTCTCTATTGCCACTCACAAGAGTTCCCTTTCTAGGGACTCTTATAGATTCTGTAGAAATTAAAATTTACCTGACGGAGGACAGGTTATCAAAACTTCTAAATGCTTGCCGTGTCCTTCATTCCATTCAACACCCGTCAGTGGCTCAGTGCATGGAGGTTATCGGCTTAATGGTAGCGGCAATGGACATAGTACCATTTGCGCGCCTGCATCTCAGACCGCTGCAATTGTGCATGCTAAGTCAGTGGAATGGGGATTACTCAGATTTGTCCCCTCTGCTAAATCTGGATCAAGAGACCATAGATTCTCTTCTATGGTGGCTTTCTCGGCCACATCTGTCCAAGGGGATGCCCTTCCGCAGGCCAGATTGGACGATTGTAACAACGGACGCCAGCCTTCTAGGTTGGGGCGCAGTCTGGAATTCCCTGAAGGCTCAGGGATCATGGACTCAGGAGGAGAGACTCCTTCCAATAAACATTCTGGAATTAAGAGCAATTTTCAATGCTCTTCTGGCTTGGCCTCAGTTAGCAACCCTGAGGTTCATCAGGTTTCAGTCGGACAACATCACGACTGTGGCTTACATCAACCATCAAGGAGGAACAAGGAGTTCCCTAGCGATGTTGGAAGTCTCAAAGATAATTCGCTGGGCAGAGTCTCACTCTTGCCACCTGTCAGCGATCCACATCCCAGTCGTGGAGAACTGGGAGGCGGATTTTCTAAGTCGCCAGACCTTTCATCCGGGGGAGTGGGAACTTCATCCGGAGGTGTTTGCCCAACTGCTTCATCTTTGGGGCAAACCAGATCTGGATCTCATGGCGTCTCGCCAGAATGCCAAGCTTCCTTGTTACGGATCCAGGTCCAGGGACCCGGGAGCGGTACTGATAGATGCTCTGACAGCACCTTGGGTCTTCAACATGGCTTATGTGTTTCCACCTTTCCCGATGCTTCCTCGTTTGATTGCCAGGATCAAACAGGAGAGAGCATCAGTGATTCTAATAGCGCCTGCGTGGCCACGCAGGACCTGGTATGCAGATCTAGTGGACATGTCGTCCTGTCCACCATGGTCTCTGCCTCTGAGACAGGACCTTCTGATTCAGGGTCCTTTCAAACATCCAAATCTAATTTCTCTGAGGCTGACTGCATGGAGATTGAACGCTTGATTCTATCAAAGCGTGGATTCTCGGAGTCAGTGATTGATACCTTAATACAGGCTAGGAAACCTGTTACCAGGAAAATTTACCATAAAATATGGCGTAAATACTTATATTGCTGCGAATCCAAGAGTTACTCATGGAGTAAGGTTAGGATTACTAGGATATTGTCTTTTCTACAAGAAGGTTTAGAAAAGGGTTTATCTGCTAGTTCGTTAAAGGGACAGATTTCAGCTCTGTCTATCCTTTTACACAAACGTCTGGCAGAAGTTCCAGACATTCAGGCTTTTTGTCAGGCTTTGACTAGGATTAAGCCTGTGTTTAAGACTGTTGCTCCGCCGTGGAGCTTAAACTTAGTTCTTAACGTTCTGCAAGGTGTTCCGTTTGAACCCCTTCATTCCATCGATATCAAGCTGTTATCTTGAAAAGTTCTGTTTTTAATGGCTCTTTCCTCGGCTCGAAGAGTCTCTTAGTTATCGGCCTTACATTGTGATTCTCCTTATCTGATTTTTCATTCAGACAAGGTAGTTCTGCGTACTAAACCTGGGTTCTTACCTAAGGTAGTCACTAACAAGAATATCAATCAAGAGATTGTTGTTCCATCATTGTGCCCTAACCCTTCTTCAAAGAAGGAAAGACTTTTGCACAATCTGGACGTCGTCCGTGCCCTGAAATTTTATTTGCAGGCAACTAAAGATTTTCGTCAAACTTCTTCCCTGTTTGTCGTTTATTCTGGACAGAGGAGAGGTCAAAAAGCTTCGGCTACCTCTCTCTCTTTTTGGATTCGTAGCATAATACGTTTAGCCTATGAGACTGCTGGACAGCAGCCTCCTGAAAGGATTACAGCTCATTCTACTAGAGCTGTGGCTTCCACTTGGGCCTTTAAGAATGAGGCCTCTGTTGAACAGATTTGCAAGGCTGCAACTTGGTCTTCACTTCACACTTTTTCAAAATTTTACAAATTTGACACTTTTGCTTCTTCGGAGGCTGTTTTTGGGAGAAAGGTTCTACAGGCAGTGGTTCCTTCCGTGTAAAGATCCTGCTTGTCCCTCCCGTCATCCGTGTACTTTTAGCTTTGGTATTGGTATCCCATAAGTAATGGATGACCCGTGGACTGACTACACTTAACAGGAGAAAATATAATTTATGCTTACCTGATAAATTCATTTCTCCTGTAGTGTAGTCAGTCCACGGCCCGCCCTGTTTTTTACGGCAGGTCTAAATTTTAATTAAACTCCAGTCACCACTGCACCCTATAGTTTCTCCTTTCTCGGATGTTTTCGGTCGAATGACTGGATATGACGTAGAGGGGAGGAGCTATATAGCAGCTCTGCTTGGGTGATCCTCTTGCACTTCCTGTTAGGGAGGAGATATAATCCCATAAGTAATGGATGACCCGTGGACTGACTACACTACAGGAGAAATGAATTTATCAGGTAAGCATAAATTATATTTTTGCTTCCTCAGAGGCTATTTTTGGGAGAAAGGTCTTACAGGCAGTGGTGCCTTCCGATTAAATTCCTGCCTTGTCCCTCCCTTCATTAGTGTTCTAAAGCTTTGGTATTGGTATCCCACAAGTAATGGATGAACCTGTGGACTGGATACACCTTACAAGAGAAAACTAAATTTATGCTTACCTGATAAATTTCTTTCTCTTGTGGTGTATCCAGTCCACGGCCCGCCCTGTCACTTTAAGGCAGTTGTTTTATTTTTAAAACTACAGTCACCACTGCACCCTATAGTTTCTCCTTTTTCTTACTTGTCTTCGGTCGAATGACTGGAGGTGGGGGTTAGGGGAGGAGCTATATAGACAGCTCTGCTGTGGGTGTCCTCTTGCAACTTCCTGTTGGGAAGGAGAATATCCCACAAGTAATGGATGAACCCGTGGACTGGATACACCACAAGAGAAATAAATTTATCAGGTAAGCATAAATTATTTTTTTACCGGTTTTAAAGTTTTTTCAATCCGGTTTTTATATTAAGGGGTTAATTGTTTATTTGCATAGTTGTGCAAAGTTACTAAGGCTTTATGATGCTACTGTAAAAAATTTGTTTTGTTTACTGCTTTTTTACACTGTTTTGCAGTTTGCGCAGCTTTTTTCTCTTAAAGGCACAGTACCGTTTTGTTTAAAGTGTTTACTTTGATTAAAGTGTTTTCCAAGCTTGCTTGTTACATTACTAGCCTGTTTAACATGTCTGACACCAAGGAGAATCCTTGTTCTATGTGTTTAGAAGCCATTGTGGAACCCCCTCTTAGAATGTGTCCCACTTGCACTGATATGTCTATAAATTATAAAGAGCATATTTTAGCACTTAAAAATATTGCAATAGATGATTCTCAGAAGGAAATGAGGGTTTAGCATCTAGCTCTCCCCAAGTATCGCAACCAGTAACGCCCGCACAAGTGACGCCAAGTACCTCTAGTGCGTCTAATTCATTTACTTTACAAGACATGGCCACAGTTATGAATAAAACCCTCAGAGGTTTTCTCTAAACTGCCTGGTGGACTTCAGTCTTTTTTCAACCTTATCTACTATGTTACAAGGAAAGAGTGTCAGCTCTGAGTTAAGAACAAATGCTGAGCCGTCTGACGCTTTAGTAGCCGTATCCGATATACCCTCACAATGTTCTGAAGTAGGGGTAAGGGATTTGTTATCGGAAAGAGAGATTTCTGATTCAGGAAAGACGCTCCCTCAGACAGATTCTGATAGGACGGCCTTTAAATTTAAGCTTGAACAACTCCGCTTATTGCTTAGGGAGGTATTAGCAACTTTAGATGATTGTGACCCTATAGTGGTCCCAGAGAAATTGTTTAAAATGGACAGATACTTAGTGGTTCCTGTTTACACTGTTTTTCCAGTCCCTAAGAGGATTGTGACTATTGTTATTAAGGAGTGGGATAGACCAGGTATTCCGTTCGCTCCCCCTCCTGTTTTTAAGAAAATGTTTCCCATATCTGAAACCATACAGGACTCGTGGCAGACTGTTCCTAAGGTGGAGGGATCTATTTCTACTCTTGCTATGCGTACAACTATACCTATCGAAAACAGTTGTGCTTTAAAGATCCTATGGATAAAAAATTAGAGTCTCCTAAAAATTTTTTTTGTTCATCAAGGTTTTCTTCAACTTATTGCATGCATTGTTCCTGTAACTACTGCAGCTGCTTTCTGGTTTGAGGCT
Organism: Bombina bombina; assembly: GCF_027579735.1. Lineage (NCBI taxonomy): Eukaryota > Metazoa > Chordata > Amphibia > Anura > Bombinatoridae > Bombina > Bombina bombina. The sequence continues at coordinate 729,533,200 of NC_069503.1, read as the reverse complement.
CTAGATGAGGCTCTCCAGGTGGAGACGCCATTAGAGGATATTATGGATAGAATTAAGGCCCTTAAGTTGCCTAATTCTTTCATTACAGATGCCGCTTTCCAAATGGCTAAATTAGCGGCAAAGAATTCTAGTTTTGCCATTTTAGCACACAGGGCGTATTGGCTTAAGTCCTGGTCTGCTGATGTGTCATCAAAATCTAAATTGTTGAACATCCCTTTCAAAGGAAAGACCCTTTTCGGGCCTGCACTGAAAGAAATTATTTCAGACATCACTGGAGGGAAAGGCCATGCCCTCCCTCAGGATACAAATAAGATGAGGACCAAACAAAATAATTTTTGTTCCTTTCGGAACTTCAAGGGTGGTCCCGCTTCAGCTTCCCCTGCAGCAAGAGGGGAATTCTGTCCAATCCAAGTCAGTCTGGTGACCTAACCAGTCTTGGAACAAAGGTAAACAGGCCAAGAAGCCTGCTGCTGCCTCTAAGACAGCATGAAGGGGTAGCCCCTGATCCGGGACTGGATCTAGTAGGGGGCAGACTCTCTCTCTCTCTCTTTGCTCAGGATTGGGCAAGAGATGTTCATGATTCCTGGGCTTTAGAAATTGTGTCCCAAGGATATCTTCTGGACTTCAGACTCCCCCCCCCCCCCCGGGGGAGATTTCACATTTCTCAATTGTCTGCAAACCAAAGAGAGAGGCGTTCTTACGCTGTGTAGAAGACCTTCATACCATGGGAGTGATTCGCCCAGTTCCAAGAGCGGAACAAGGGCTAGGTTTTTACTCCAACCCGTTTGTGGTTCCCTAAAAAGAGGGAACTTTCAGACCAATCTTGGATCTCAAAATTCTAAACAAGTTCCTCAAAGTTCCATCATTCAAGATGGAGACTATTCGGACTATTCTTCCTCTGATCCAGGAGGGTCAATATATGACTACCGTGGACTTAAAGGATGCGTATCTACACATCCCTATTCACAGAGATCATCAATTCCTCAGATCCGCTTTTCTGGACAGGCATTACCAGTTTGTGGCCCTTCCCTTCGGTTTGGCCACGGCTCCCAGAATTTTCACAAAGGTGCTAGGGTCCCTTTTGGCGGTTCGAAGACCGCGGGGTATAGCAGTGGCGCCTTATCTAGACATCTTAATTCAGGCGTTGACTTTCCCGCTAGCCAAGTCTCACAGGACATTGTGTTGGCTTTTCTGACATCTCACGGGTGGAAGGTGAACATAAAGAGTTCTCTCGTCCCTCTCACAAGAGTTTCCTTCCTAGGGACTCTGATAGACTCGGTAGAAATGAAAATATTTCTTACGGAGGTCAGAAAATCAAAACTTTTAATAACTTGCCGAGCTCTTCATTCCATTCCTCGGCCATCAGTGTCTCAGTGTATGGAGGTAATCGGACTTATGATAGCGGCAATGGACATAGTTTCCTTATGCCCGCCTACACCTCAGACCACTGCAACTATGCATGTATAACAGTGGAATGGGGATTATGCAGATTTATCTCCTCAACTGCATCTGGACCACTAGACCAGAGATTCTCTTCTCTGGTGGTTGTCTCAGGACCACCTGTCTCAGGGAATATGTTTCCTCAGGCCAGAGTGGCTCATAGTAACGACAGATGCCAGCCTGCTAGGCTGGGGTCCAGTCCGGAAATCCCTGAAAGCACAGGGCTTATGGTCTCGGGAGGAATCTCTCCTCCCGATAAACATTCTAGTACTGAGAGCGATATTCAATGCACTTCAGGCGTGGCCTCAGCTAGCTGCGGCCAAATTCATCAGATTTCAGTCGGACAACATCACGACTGTAGCCTATATCCATCATCAAGGAGGAACACTGAGTTCTCTAGCTATGATGGAGGTAACCAAAATTATCCGATGGGCGGAGGATCACTCTTGCCATCTCTCAGGAATCCATATCCCAGGGGTAGAGAACTGGGAGGCGCATTTCCTAAGTCGTCAGACTTTTCATCCGGGGGAGTGGGAGCTGACTCGACTATGGGGCACACCAGAATTGGATCTGATGGCGTCCCGACAGAACGCCAAACTTCCACATTACGGGTCCAGGTCCCGGGATCCCCAGGCGGTACTGATAGATGCTCTAGCAGTGCCCTGGTCCTTCAATCTGGCTTATGTATTTCCACCGTTTCCTCTCCTCCCATGTCTGGTTGCCAGAATCAAGCAGGAGAGAGCTTCAGTGATTCTGATAGCGCCTGCGTGGCCACGCAGGACTTGGTATGCAGACCTGGTGGAAATGTCATCTGTTCCACCGTGGACTCTGCCAATGAGGCAGGACCTTCTTATCCAAGGTCCGTTCAAGCATCCAAATCTAATTTCTCTGCGTCTGACTGCTTGGAGATTGAACGCCTGATTCTATCAAAGCGTGGTTTCTCTGAGTCGGTCATTGATACCCTGATTCAGGCTAGAAAGCCTGTCACCAGGAAAATCTATCATAAGATTTGGCGCAAATATCTTTGTTGGTGTGAATCCAAGGGTTACTCATGGAGTAAGATTTGGATTCCTAGAATTTTGTCTTTTCTCCAAGAAGGATTGGAGAAGGGATTATCAGCTTGTTCCTTAAAGGGACAAATATCTGCTTTGTCTATTCTTTTACACAAACGTCTGGCAGATGTCCCAGACCTGTTGCTCCTCCATGGAGCTTAAACTTGGTTCTTAAAGTTCTTCAAGGGGTTCCGTTTGAACCTGTGCATTCCATAGATATTAAGCTTCTATCTTGGAAAGTTTTGTTTTTAGTAGCTATATCTTCGGCTCGAACAGTTTGAGTTATCTGCTTTACAGTGTGACTCACCTTCTCTTATTTTCCATGCAGATTAGGGGGTTTTACGTACCAAACCTGGATTCCTTCCTTAGGTTGTTTCTAATAGGAATATCAATCATGAAATTGTTGTTCCTTCTCTGTGTCCTAATCCTTCAAAGAAGGAACGTCTGTTGCACAATCTTGATGTGGTTCTACTTACAAGCAACCAAAGATTTCCGTCAAACATCTTCATTGTTTGTTGTCTATTCTGGTAAGCGGAGAGGTCAAAACGCTACGACTACCTCTTTCTTTTTGGCTGCAAAGCATCATCTGTATGGCTTATGAGACTGCTGGCCAGCAGCCTCCTGAAAGAATTACTGTTCATTCTACTAGAGCAGTGGCTTCCACATGGGCTTTTAAAAATGAGGCTTCTGTGTAACAGATTTGTAAGGCGGCGACTTGGTCTTCGCTTCATACTTTTTCCAAATTTTACAAATTAGATTCTTTTGCTTCTTCGGAGACTATTTTTGGGAGAGAGGTTCTACAAGCAGTGGTGCCTTCTTTTTAAGGAACCTGTCTTGTCCCTCCCTTCATCCGTGTCCTAAAGCTTTGGTATTGGTATCCCACAAGTATGGATTAATCCGAGGACTTGATACATCTTACAAGAGAAAACAGAATTTATGCTTACCTGATAAATTTCTTTCTCTTGTGATGTATCGAGTCCACGGCCCGCCCTATCTATTTAAGACAGGTAGTATATTTTTATTTTAAAAAAAACTTCAGTTACCACTGCACCCTATAGTTTCTCCTTTTTCTTCCTAGCCTTTGGTCGAATGACTGGGGGGGGGGGAGCTAAGGGAGGAGCTATATAGACAGCTCTGCTGTGGGTGCTCTCTCTGCCACTTCCTGTAGGGAAGGAGAATATCCCACAAGTATGGATGAATCCGTGGACTCGATACATCACAAGAGAGAAATTCATCAGGTAAGCACAAATTCTGTATTTTTTTTGGCAAATTGGAACTGCATAATTTTTTAGTAATAAAAAATTGTTTTCCTGCAGTACAGTAAAATTGTTGCGCTTTTATTATTTAAAGGCGCAGTACGTATTTTTTGTAAAAAAATTTTAATCGATTTAAAAAGGTTAAACGACTATTGTGGTTTTTGCTAGTCTGTTTAACATGTCTGAACTTGAGGAAACTCCTTGTTCTATGTGTATAGAGGCCATTGTGGAACCCCCTCTTACTTTGTGTACTTCTTGTACTGAAAGAGCCTTACGATGTAAAAAGCATATTTTAAGAAAAGAAAGTGTGCCTAAGGATGATTCTCAGTCTGAAGAGAATCAGGCTATGCCGTCCAAATTCTCCCCAAGTGTCACAACCTTTTAACGCCCACCCAAGCGACGCCAGGTTCCTCAACCGCGTCTAATTAATTTACTTTGCAGGATATGGCTGCAGTTATGTCAACTACCCTTACAGAGGTATTATCTGTTACCAGGGTTACAGGGTAAACGCAGTAGGACAGGAATAAATGTCAATACTGAGTCCTCTGACGCTTTGTTGGCTATTTCCGATGTGCCCTCACAGGGATCCGAGTTGGGGGTCAGGGAAATTTTGTCTGAGGGATGAACTTTCGGAACCGGGAAGTGTTACCTCAGATTCGGACGTCATGTCCTTTAAATTTAAGCTAGAACACCTCCGCCTACTACTTCGGAAGGTCTTAGCGACTGGATGACTGTGACCCTATTAAGGTACCACCAGAAAAATTGTGTAAAATGGACAAATATCTAGAAGGTTCCTAAGAGAATCTTGGAAATTATCAAGAAGGAATGGGACAGACCGGGTATACCGTTCTCTCTTCCTCCTACTTTTAAGAAAATGTATCCCATATCAGACACCATTCGGGACTCTTGCCAGACTGTCCCCAAGGTAGAGGGAGCTATATCTACCCTGGCTAAGCGTACAACTATTCCTATTGAGGACAGCTGTGCTTTTAAAGACCCCATGGATAAGAAATTCGAGGGTCTTCTAAAGAAATTAATTCATCAGGCTTTCCTTTTACAACCAACAGCCTGCGTTCCAGTTACTACTGCAGCGGCTTTCTGGTTTGATGCCTTAGAAGAGTCTCTTAAGATGGAGACTCCTTTAAAGGATATTTTAGATAGAATTAAAGCTCTCAAGCTAGCTAATTCTTTTATCACAGATGCCGCTTTTCAAATTGCTAAATTGGCTGCTAAGAATGCAGGATTTGCCATTTTAGCGTGTAGAGCGTTATGGTTAAAATCGTGGTCTGCTGACATGTCATCTAAGTCAAAGCTCTTGGCTATTCCTTTGAAGGGTAAGACCCAATTTGGGCCTGAATTGAAGGAAATCATCTCTGACATTACTGGAGGTAAAGGTCACGCTCTACCTCAGGATAAGTCTGTTAAGATGAGAGGTAAACAAAATAATTTTCGTTCCTTTCGGAACTTTAAAGGAGTACCCTCTTCTTCCTCTTCCTCCACAAAGCAGGAAGGGAATTTTGCTCAGGCCAAGTCCATCTGTAGACCCAACCAGGCTTGGAACAAGGGTAAACAACCCAAGAAGCCCACTGCTTCTACCAAGACAGCATGAAGGGGCGGCCCCCGATCCGGGACCGGATTTAGTAGGGGGCAGACTTTCTCTCTTTGCCCAGGTTTGGGCAAGAGATGTTCAGGATCCCTGGGCACTGGAAATTGTGACCCACGGGTATCAACTGGAATTCAAAGGATTTCTTCTTTCACGATTGTCTGTAGACCAGATAAAAAGAGAGGCGTTCTTACATTGTGTAAAAGACCTCTCTACTATGGGGGTAATTCGTCCCGTTCCAAGACTGGAACAGGAGCAGGGGTTTTACTCAAATCTTTTTGTGGTTCCCAAAAAAGAGGGAACTTTTCAGACCCAAGTTTCTCAGAATCCCATCGTTCAAGATGGAGACTATAAGAACAATTTTACCATTGATCCAGGAGGGTCAATATATGACTACCGTGGACTTAAAGGATACTTACCTTAATATTCCTATCCACAAGGATCATCATCAGTTTCTAAGGTTTGCCTACTCTGGACAAACATTATCAGTTCGTGGCTCTTCCCTTCGGGTTGGCCACAGCACCCAGAATCTTCACAAAGGTTCTAGGGTCTCTTTTGGCGGTTCTCAGACCGCGAGGCATAGCGGTGGCGCCTTATCTCTACGATATTCTGATTCAGGCGTCAACATATCAACTGACAAAATCTCACACGGACACAGTGTTGTCTTTCCTGAGAACTCACGGTTGGAAGGTGAACATAGAGAAGAGTTAATTTGTTCCACAGACAAGGGTTCCTTTCTTGGGAACTCTGATAGACTCGGTAGCAATGAAAATATTTCTGACAGAGGCCAGAAAATCTAAGATTCTAAATACTTTCCGAGCACTTAAGTCCATCTCCCGGCCATCAGTGGCTCAGTGTATGGAGGTAATTGGATTAATGGTAGCGGCAATGGACATCATTCCGTTTGCTTGCTTCCATCTCAGACCGTTGCAGCTGTGCATGCTCGGACAGTGGAATGGGGATTATGCGGGTTTATCTCCTCAGATAAATCTGGATCAAGAGACCAGAAACTCTCTTCTTTGGTGGTTGTCGCCGGATCATCTGTCCCAAGGGACTTGTTTCCGCAGACCCTCATGGGTAATAACTGATGCCAGCCTTCTGGGCTGGGGTGCAGTCTGCCTCCTGAAAGTATTACAGCTCATTCTATTAGGGCTGTGGCTTCCACATGTGCCTTTAAAAACGATGCATCTGTTAAACAGATTTGTAAGGCCGCGATTTGGTCGTCCCTTCACACTTTTTCCAAATTTTCCAAATTTGATACTTTTGCTTCTTCTGAGGCTATTTTTGGGAGGAAGGTTCTTCAAGCAGTGGTGCCTTCTGTTTAGGTTCCTGTCTTGTTCCTCCCTTTCATCCGTGTCCTTTTGCTTTGGTATTGGTATCCCACAAGTAAGGATGAAATCCGTGGACTCGTCATATCTTTGTAAAAGAAAAGTAAATATATGCTTACCTGATAAATTAATTTCTTTTACGATATGAGGAGTCCACGGCCCACCCTGTTCTTTTTAAGACAGTTTTCTTTATATTTTGTAAACTTCAGTCAACTCTGCACCTTTTTAGCCTTTCCTTTTCTCTTCCTATACTTTTGGCCGAATGACTGAGGGTGGAGGGGAAGGGAGGGGCTATATATACAGCTCTGCGCCACTATCTTAATATATTAATATCACACAAGTAAGGATGAAATTCGTGGACTCATATCGTAAAATAAATTAATTTATCAGGTAAGCATAAATTTACTTTTCCAGTTCCTCTTTTTGTATGCTTTTTTACTCCTTATTTTATCACCCCACTACTTGGCTATTCGTTAAACTGAATTGTGGGTGTGGTGAGGGGTGTATTTATAGGCATTTTGGGGTTTGGGAAACTTTGCCCCTCCTGGTAGGATTGTATATCCCATACATCACTAGCTCATGGACTCTTGCCAATATGAAAAGAATTTATCATGTAAGTTCTTACATAAATTAGGTTTCCTCCCTGGGAGTGATAGTTCTAGTTCCAGTGCAGGAACAGAGTCTCGGGTTCTACTGCAACCTATTTTTGGTTCCCAAAAAAGAGGGAACTTTCCGTCCCATTCTAGACTTGAAGTGTCTAAAGAGGTTCTCTGTTGGCTGTGATCCATTCTCATGGAATTGCTGTGGCACCCTACCTGGACGATATATTGGTTCAGGCGACATCTTTTCAACTAGCAAAATCTCACACAGACATATTGTTGTCTTTTCTTCGTTCCCACAGATGGAATGTGAATCTGGAAAAAAGCTTCCTTTCCGCTGCTACAAGAGTAGTGTTCTTAGGGACCATAATAGATTCTCTATTGATGAAGATTTTTCTGACAGAGGTCAGGAAAAACAAAATACGTTCCATCTAAAGGGGAGGCGAGTCCACGGCTTCATTCAATACTTGTGGGAATTAAGAACCTGGCCACCAGGAGGAGGCAAAGACACCCAAGCCAAAGGCTTAAAAACCTCCACCACTTCCCTCATCCCCCAGTCATTCTTTGCCTTTCGTCACAGGAGGTTGGCAGAGAAGTGTCGGATATCCACGGTTACGGGAGGCAAGGGTGCTTTCCTACTGAAGGATAAGGTTAAGCCCAAGGGATCTACTTTTTATCCCTTTCGTGCAGACAAGGCCCAATGCCAGCAGCCTGCCGCAATAGCGGATCAGTCCAAGGGTACTTGGAAGCCAGCTCAGTCCAAGCAGAACAAGATGCCCGCCGAAACAAAGTTGGCATGAGGAGGTGGTCTCCGTACCAAGTAGGGGGCAGATTATCTCTTCTCAGAGGCCTGGTTGCAGGATGTTTAGGACCCTTGGGTTCTGGAGGTTGTTGCCCAAGGATACAGGATAGGGTTCAGATCTCATCCGCCCAGGGGCAGATTCCTCCTGTGAAATCTGTCGTCCAGACCAGAAAATAGAGAAGCCTTTCTAGAGTGTGTGAGGGATCTTTCTTCTCTCTGAGTTATTGTACCAGTACCCCCAGCAGAAAGGGGTCTAGGGTACTATTCAAACCTTCTCATGGTCCCAAAGGAGGGCACGTTCTGCCCGATTCTAGACCTAAAATGTTTAAACAAATTTCTGACTGTTCCATCATTCAAAATGGAAACTATCAGATCTTTTCTGCCCCTAGTTCAAGAGGGTCAGTTCATGACAACAATAGACTTCAAGGATGCCTATCTTCATGTGCTGATTCGCAGGGATCACTTCAGGTTCCTGAGATTTGCATTTCTGGACCAACATTTCCAGTTTGTGCGCCTTCCCTTTTTTCTGGCGACGGCCCCAAGAGTCTTTACAAAGGTTCTGGGGGCGCTACTTGCATTAGCCCAGATCCAAAAGGCATTGCTGTGGCGCCCTATCTGGACTATATCTTAGTCCAGACGCCGTTGTTCAGTCTTGCAGGGGATCACTTGAGGGCCCTTCTTCTTTTGCTCCAATCTCACGGTTGGAAGATCAACTCAGGAAAGAGCTCCCTGATTCCCAGCAACAGGGTGGAGTTGCTGGGGACGATAATATATTCTATATCCATGAAGATATTTCTCACAAATCAGCTACGCAGGAAGATTGCGTCCACCTGTCTTGCCCTTCAGTCCTCCAGTTTCTCTGTTTCTCACAGTATATGGAGGTGATCGGGCTCATGGTGTTCAGCATAGATTTTATTCCATTTGCCAGGTTCCATCTCAGACCTCTTCAGCTGTGCAAGTTGTCAGTGGAACGGGGATCATTCAGATCTATCCCAGCAGATTTCTCTAGGCATTCGGTCGAGGGATTCCCTTTCTTGGTGGATCTGTCCACAACTGTCCCAGGGTACATCCTTCCTGAGACTGTCCCGGGAGATTGTGACCACGGGCGTGATTCTAGCAGGGTGGGGTGCTTTTTGGGGTAACAGGATGGCACAGGGAAGGTGGTCTCGAGAGGAGTCTCTCCTTCCAATCAATATTCTGGAACTTCAAGCGATCTACAATGCTCTGAAGGCGTGGCTTCTCCTGGGGTCGTTAAACTTCATCAGGTTCCAGACAGACATAACATCAGTGGCTTACATCAACCACCGGGGGGGGGGGGGGGCTCTTTGGCAATGAGGGAGGTTTCTCGGATACTGGAATGGGCAGAGGCCCACAGCTGCTTGCTCTCAGCAATCCACATTCCGGGTGTGGGCAACTGGGAAGCGGATTTTCTCAGCAGGTAATCCTTCTATCCGGGGGAATGGTCTCTTCATCCCGAAATGTTTGCAGAGATTTGTCTCAGATGGGACACCGGAGATAGATCTCATGTCGTCCAGACTCTATTGCAAGCTACCCGGATACGGGTTGCGGTCCAGGGATCACCAGGCATAGCTGATAGATGCTTTAGTGGTGCCTTGGGGTTCAACGTTTTTTACATTTTTCCACTGTTGCCACTTCTACCTCATGTAGTGGCCCGCATCAAGCATGAGCAAGCTTCTGCAATTCTGATTGATACGTCGTGGCCGCAGAGGACGTGGTTTGCGTATCTGGTGGGGACGTCTTCTTCTCCTCCATGGAGGTTACCCTGTCGCATTGATCTGTTGGTACAGGGTCCCTTTCAACATCTAAATCTAGATTCTATGATGCTGACTGTGGAGATTGATCGCTTAGTCTTGACTAGGAGAGGGTTTTCAGAGAGAGTTATACTCTTGTTCAGGCTAGGAAGCCGGTCACTCGTCGCATCTATCATAAGGTGTGGAGAACTTGTCCTGGTGTGAGAAGCATGGATATCCTGATAATGCTGTTCTTCGTACTGGTTTGGAATTCCTTCCCAAGGTTGTGTCTAGCCGTAACATCAATCGGGAAATAGTTGTTCCTTCTTTGTGTCCTAACCCCTCTTCTCCTAAGGAGAGGTTACTTCATAATTTGGACGTGGTTCGAGCCTTGAAGTTTTATCTTCAGGCTACGAAAGATTTTAGACAATCTTCATCTTTTTGTGGTGTATGCAGGGAAGCGCAAGGGGCAGAAGACCTCTTCAACTTTTTTGTCCTTTTGGTTGAGGAACATGATTCGCTTAGCCTTGGAGACAGCGGGACTTAAGCCTCCTCAGAGGATCACGGCTCATTCCACTAGAGCTGTGGCTTCTTGGGCCATCAAGAATGAGGCCTCTATGGAGCAGATTTGTAAAGCGGCTACCTGGTCCTCCTTACATACCTTTACAAAATTTGACTTTTTTTGCTTCGGTGAAAGGTGTTACAGGCTGTGGTGCCCTCAGATTAGGGTCCGCTTTCTTTTGCTCTCCCGTTTTATTCATTCAGTGTCTTCTAGAGCTTGGGTATTTGTTCCCACAAGTAATGAATGAAGCCGTGGACTCTTCTCCCCTTTAGATGGAAAACATAAATTATGCTTACCTGATCATTTCGTTTCCATTGTGCGGAGGAGAGTCCACGGCTCCCGCCCGTTGCTCCGGTGGGCGGACCCAAATTTAGTTTCTTCTGGCACTATTTATACCCTGATATTTCTCCTACTGTTCCTTGTTCCCTCGGCAGAATGACTGGGGGGTGGGGGAGGTATTTAAGCCCTTGGCTGAGGTGTCTTTGTCTCCTCCTGGTGGCCAGGTTCTTAATTCCCACAAGTAATTAATTAAGTTGTGGACTCTCCTCCCCACGATGGAAATGAAATTATCAGGTAAGCATAATTTGTTTTCCTCTTGCCTCTCTTCAGGCTTCTGCTCATCCTTCATTGTCTTAATGTATGGAGGTAATTGGTCTGATGGTGGCTTCCATGGACATCCATTTTGCTCGATTCCATTTGAGAGCTCTCCAGTTGTGCATGCTCAGATAATGGAATGGCGACCATGCAGATCTATCTCAGAGAATAGAGTTTGATCAGTCGTCAAAGGAATCTCTCACGTGGTCGATTTCTCAGGAACATCTTTCTCAGGGCACATGCTTTCAAAGACCTTCCTGGGTGATTGTGACCACGGACCCCAGCCTGCTGGAACTCGTTAAAAGCTCCTGGTCTTTGGATTCGGGAGGAGTCTGCTCTTCCCATCAACATCTTGGAGTTGAGGCCGATTTGCAATGCTATATTTGCTTAGCCTCAGTTGTCCTCAGCCCAGTTTATCAGGTTCCAGTCAGACAACATAACCTCTGTGACTTACTTCAATCACCAGGGAGGAACTCTGAGTTCCTTAGCCATGAAGAAGGTTACACGGATTCTTCAGTGGGCTGAGACCCACAATTGCTGTCCATCTGCCATCCATATAACAGGAGTAGACAACTGGGAAGCGGATTTTCTGAGCAGACATACTTTTCATCCTGGGGAGTGGGAACTCCATCCAGAGGTGTTTTCCAGCTTAGTCCTCAAATGGGGGGTGCCGGAGTTGGATCTGATGGCGTCCCATCAGAACTCCAAATTTCCAAGGTACCATTGAAGGTTAAGAGATCCGCAGGCCGTTTTTATAGATGCTCTGGCGGTTCCTTGGGTTTATAGGTTGGCATACCAGTTTCCTCCGTTTGCTCTTCTTCCACGAGTCATTGCTTGTATCAAACAGGAGAGGGCATTGGTGATTCGGAAATCCCCTGCGTGGCCTTGCTGGATCTGGTTTGCAGACCCTAGTGGAGACTACCTCGGGGGAAGGACCTCCTGATTCAGGGTCCCTTCATCCAAATCTAGTTTCTCTGAAGCTGACTTCTTGGAGATTGAATGCTTAATTCTGTCTAAGCGTGGTTTTTCTGAGTCGATCATTGAGACCATGATTCATGCTCGCAAGCCTGTTGCTAGAAAAATTTACCATGAGATATGGCGTAACTCTTGTAAGATGTATCGAGTCCACGGATTCATCCTTACTTGTGGGATATTCTCCCCTACAGGAAGTTGCAAAGAGAGCACCCACAGCAGAGCTTCCTATATAGCTCCCCCCCTTAGCTCCACCCCCCAGTCATTCTCTTTGCCTACTCTAAGTAACTAGGAAGTGCAGAGCGAGTGTGGTGACAAAAATGTTAGTTTTTTATTTTTCAAGCTTGCTTGTTACATTACTAGCCTGTTTAACATGTCTGATACCAAGGAAAATCCTTGTTCAATATGTTTGGAAGCCATTGTGGAACCCCCTCTTAGAATGTGTCCCAAATGTACTGATATGTCTATAAATTATATATATATATATATATATATATATATATATATATATATATATATATATATATATATATATATATATATATATATATATATATATATATTATAAGAACATATATTAGCACTTAAAAATAGAGCAATTGATGATTCTCAGTCAGAAGTAAATGAGGGTTCGCCATCTAGCTCTCCCCAAGTGTCACAACAAGTAACGCACGCACAAGTGACGCCAAATACCTCTAGTGCGTCACATTCATTTACTTTACAAGACATGGCCACAGTTACGAATGCAACCCTCACTGAGGTTTTATCCAAACTGCCTGGTTTACAAGGAAAGCGGGACAGTTCTGGGTTAAGGAAAAATGCTGAGCCGTCTGACGCTTTAGTAGCCGTATCTGATATGCCCTCACAATGCTTATCTGAGGGAGAAATTTCTGATTCAGGAAAGACGCTTCCTCAGACAGATTCTGATATGACGGCCTTTAAATTTAAGCTTGAACACCTCCGCTTATTGCTTAGGGAGGTATTAGCAACTCTAGATGATTGTGACCCTATAGTGGTCCCAGAGAAATTGTGTAAAATGGATAGATACTTAGAGGTTCCTGTTTACACTGATGTTTTTCCAGTCCCTAAGAGGATTGTCAATATTATTGCTAAGGAGTGGGATAGACCAGGTATTCCGTTCACTCCCCCTCCTGTTTTTAAGTAAATGTTTCCCATATCTGACACCATAAGGGACTCATGGCAGACAGTTCTTAAGGTGGAGGGAGCTATTTCTACTCTGTCTAAGCATACAACTATACCTATCGAGGACAGTTGTGCTTTCAAAGATCCTATGGATAAAAAATTAGTGTCTCCTGAAGAAAATTTTTGTTCATCAAGGTTTTTCTCTCCAACCTATTGCGTGCATTGTTCCTGTAATGACTGCAGCTGCTTTCTGGTTTGAGGTTCTGGAAGAGTCTCTTCAAATGGAGACTCCATTAGAGGAAATTATGAACAGAATTAAGGCACTTAAGTTGGCTAATTCTTTTATTACAGATGCCGCTTTTCAACTGGCTAAATTAGCGGCAAAGGATTCAGGTTTTGCCATTTTAGCATGCAGGGCGTTATGGCTTAAGTCCTGGTCTGCTGATGTGTCATCTAAATCTAAACTTTTGAACATTCCTTTCAAAGGTAAGACCCTATTCGGGCCTGAACTGAAGGAGATTATTTCAGACATCACTGGAGGGGAAAGGTCATGCCCTCCCTCAGGATAGATCAAATAAGATGAGGGCCAAACAAAATAATTTTCGTTCCTTTCGGAACTTTAAGAGTGGTCCCGCTTCAGCTTCCTCTGCTACAAAGCAAGAGGGGAATTTTGCCCAATCCAAGTCAGTCTGGAGACCTAACCAGGCTTGGAACAAGGGTAAACAGGCCAAGAAGCCTGCAGCTGCCTCTAAGACAGCATGAAGGGGTAGCCCCCGATCCGGGACCGGATCTAGTAGGGGGGCAGACTCTCTCTTTGCTCAGGCTTGGGCGAGAGATGTTCACGATCCCTGGGCTTTAGAAATTGTGTCCCAGGGATATCTTCTGGAATTAAAGGGCTCCCTTCCAAGGGGGAGATTTCACATTTCTCGATTGTCTGTAAACCAGACAAAGAGAGAGGCGTTCTTACACTGTGTTGAAGACCTACATACCATGGGGGTGATTCGCCCAGTCCCAAAGGAGGAACAGGGGCTAGGGTTTTATTTAAACCTGTTTGTGGTTACCAAGAAAGAGGGAACTTTCAGACCAATCTTGGATCTCAAAATTCTAAACAAGTTCCTCAAAGTTCCATCATTCAAGATGGAGACTATTCGGGCTATTCTACCTCTGATCCAGGAGGGTCAATATATGACTACCGTGGACTTAAAGGATGCGTATCTACACATCCCTATTCAGAGATCATCATCAATTCCTCAGATTCGCCTTTCTAACCAGGCATTACCAGTTTGTGGCCCTTCCTTTCGGTTTGGCCACGGCTCCCAGAATTTTCACAAGTGCTAGGGTCCCTTCTGGCGGTTCTACGACCACGGGGCATAGCAGTGGCGCCTTATCTAGACGACATCTTAATTCAGGCGTCGACTTTCCAGCTAGCCAAGTCTCATACGGACATCGTGTTGGCTTTTCTGACATCTCACGGGTGGAAGGTGAACATAAAGAGTTCTCTCGTCCCTCTCACAAGAGTTTCCTTCCTAGGGACTCTGATAGACTTGGTAGAAATGAAAATATTTCTGACGGAGGTCAGAAAATCAAAACTTTTAATCACTTGCCGAGCTCTTCATTCCATTCCTCGGCCATCAGTGGCTCAGTGTATGGAGGTAATCGGACTTATGGTAGCGGCAATGGACATAGTTCCTTTTGCCCGTCTACACCTCAGACCACTGCAACTATGCATGCTCAAACAGTGGAATGGGGATTATGCAGATTTATCTCCTCAACTGCATCTGGACCAGGAGACAAGAGATTCTCTTCTCTGGTGGTTGTCTCAGGACCACCTGTCTTAGGGACTGTGCTTCCGCAGTCCAGAGTGGCTCATTGTAACGACAGATGCCAGGCTGGGGTGCAGTCTAGAACTCCCTGAAAGCACAGGGCTTTATGGTCTGGGAGGAAGCTCTCCTCCCGATAAACATTTTAGAACTGAGAGCGATATTCAATGCACTTCAGGCGTGGCCTCAGCTTGCTGCGGCCAAATTCATCAGGTTTCACTAGGACAACGTCACGACTGTAGCTTATATCAATCATCAGGAAGGGACAAGGAGTTCTCTAGCGATGATGGAGGTAACCAAAATAATCCGGTGGGCAGAGGATTACTCTTGCCATCTCTCAGCAATCCACATCCCAGGAGTAGAGAACTGGGAGGCGGATTTTCTAAGTCGTCAGACTCTTCATCCGGGGGAGTGGGAACTCCATCCGGAGGTATTCGCCCAGCTGATTCAGCTATGGGGCACACCAGTATTGGATCTGATGGCGTCTCGTCAGAATGCCAAACGTCCTCGTTACTGGTCCAGGTCCCGGGATCCCAAGGCGGTACTAATAGATGCTCTAGCAGTGCCTTGGTCCTTCAATCTGGCCTATGTATTTCCACCGTTTCCTCTCCTCCCACGTCTGGTTGCCAGAATCAAGCAGGAGAGAGCTTCGGTAATTCTGATAGTTCCTGCGTGGCCACGCAGGACTTGGTATGCAGACCTAGTGGACATGTTCTTGGTCCACCGTGGACTCTGCCAATGAGGCGGGACCTTCTAATCCAAGGCCCGTTCACGCATCCAAATCTAATTTCTCTGCGTCTGACTGCTTGGAGATTGAACGCATTATTTTATCAAAGCGTGGTTTCTCTGAATCGGTCATTGATACCCTGATTCAGGCTAGAAAGCCTGTCACCAGGAAGATTTATCATAAGATTTGGCGCAAATATCTTTATTGGTGTGAATCCAAAGGTTACTCGTGGATTAAGATTAGGATACCTAGAATATTGTCTTTTCTCCAAGAAGGTTTGGAGAAGGGATTATCTGCTAGTTCCCTAAAAGGACAAATATCTGCTTTGTCTATTCTAATTCACAAACGTCTGGCAGATGTCCCAGACGTTCAAGCATTTAGTCAGGCTTTGGTCAGAATCAAGCCTGTATTTAAACCTGTTGCTCCGCCATGGAGCCTAAACTTAGTTCTTAAAGTTCTTCAAGGGTTTCCGTTTGAACCTATGCATTCCATAGATATTAAGCTTCTATCTTGGAACGTTTTGTTTTTAGTAGCCATCTCTTCGGCTCGAAGAGTTTCTGAGCTATCTGCTTTATAATGTGATACCCCTTACCTTGTTTTACATGCAGATAAGGTGGTTTTACGTACCAAACCTGGGTTTCTTCCTAAGGTTGTTTCTAATAAGAATATCAATCAAGAGATTGTGGTTCCTTCTTTGTCCTAATCCTTCATCTAAGAAGGAACGTCTGTTACACAATCTTGATGTGGTTCGTGCTTTAAAATTCTACTTACAAGCAACTAAAGATTTCCGTCAAACATCTTCTTTGTTTGTTTATTCTGGTAAACGGAGAGGTCAAAGGGCTACGGCTACCTCTTTCCTTTTGGCTGAAAAGCATCATCCGTTTGGCCTATGAGACTGCTGGACGGCAGCCTCCTGAAAGGATTACTGCTCATTCTACTAGAGCTGTGGCTTCCACATGGGCTTTTAGAAATGAGGCTTCTGTTTGAACAGATTTGTAAGGCGGCGACTTGGTCTTCGCTTCATACTTTTTCCAAATTTTCCAAATTCGATACTTTTGCTTCTTCGGGGGCTATTTTTGGGAGAGAGGTTCTACAAGCAGTGGTGCCTTCCGTTTACGGTCCCTGTCTTGTCCCTCCCTTCATCTGTGTCCTAAAGCTTTGGTATTGGTATACCACAAGTAAGGATGAATCCGTGGACTCGATACATCTTACAAGAGAAAACATAATTTATGCTTACCTGATAAATTTATTTCTCTTGTGATGTATCGAGTCCACGGCCCGCCCTGTTTTTTAAGACAGGCATATATATTCTTTATTTTAAAACTTTGTCACCACTGCACCCTATCGTTTCTCCTTTTTCTTCCTAGCCTTCGGTCGAATGACTGGGTGGTGGAGCTAAGGGGGGAGCTATATAGGCAGCTCTGCTGTGGGTGCTCTCTTTGCCACTTCCGGTAGGGGAGGAGAATATCCCACAAGTAAGGATGAAACCGTGGACTCGATACATCACAAGAGAAATAAATTTATCAGGTAAGCATAAATTATGTTTTATTGGTGTAAATCCAATGGCTACTCTTAAAGTAGAATTAGAATTCCTAGAATGTAATCTTTTCTTCAGGAAGGCCAGGAGAAGGGATTGTCAGTCAGTTCCCTGAAGTGTCTGATTTCTGCGTTATCAGTTTTACTACATAAACGTTTGGCGATGTGCCAGATGTGCAATCTTTTTGTCAGGCCTGTCTTAAGGTCTGTTGCTTCTCCTTGGAGCCTTAAAGGGACAGTTTACTCAAAATTTCTCCCCTTTAATTTGTTCCCAATGATCCACTTTACCTGCTGGAGTGTATTAAATTGTTTACAAGTAGCTCCTTTACCCTTATATTGGCATTTGAAATAGTTGATTTAGCAAGTGGTATCCCCACCTATTATGAAAGTTTGTGGCCGCAAGTCCAAGCTATAGATGAGCTTTGTAAACACAGCCAGCGGAAGAAATTACACTCCCAGTGGGTTATAGAAGAGATAAGGTAATACAATGATGATTTCTCTTGTTAAGTGTATCCAGTCCACGGATCATCCATTACTTATGGAATAATATATTCTCCTTCCCAACAGGAAGCTGCAAGAGTCCACCCACAGCAAAGCTGCTATATAGCTCCTCCCCTAACTGCCATATTCAGTCATTCTCTTGCAAGCCTCAACATAGGTCGTGAGAGTCTGTGGTGCTTTCTACTTAGTTTATTCTTCAATCAAAAGTTTGTTATTTTTAAATGGCACCGGAGTGTGCTGTTTATCTCAGGCAGTATTTGGAAGAAGAATCTGCCTGCGTTTTTCTATGATCTTAGCAGACGTAACTAAGATCCATTTGCTGTTCTCACACATTCTGAGGAGTGAGGTACTTCAGAGGGGGAATGGCGTGCAGGTTTTCCTGCAGATAAGGTATGTGCAGTAAAATATTTTTCTAGGAATGGAATTGACTAAGAAAATACTGCTGATACCGAAGTAATGTAAGTAAATCCTTAAATGCAGCGATAGCGACTGGTATCAGGCTTATTAATAGAGATACATACTCTTGTAAAAATGTGTTTTAAAACGTTTGCTGGCATGTTTAATCGTTTTTTAACATATGTTTGGTGATAAAACTTATTGGGGCCTAAGTTTTTTCCACATGGCTGGCTTAAATTTTGCATAGAAACAGTTAACTGAAGCTTCCCACTGTTGGCTGTGGCAGTTTGTTGTGTCTGTTTTTAAAAACGTCTCTTTTTTTTTTTTTGATCTGTTTTTTGCATTAAGGGGTTAATCATCCATTTGCAAGTGGGTGCAATGCTCTGTTACCTTATTACATGTACTGTAAAAACTTCGTTTGTTTTACTGCCTTTTTTTCACTGTTTTTCAAATTTTGACAAAATTTGTTTCTCTTAAAGGCACAGTAACGTTTTATATATTTGCTTGTTAACTTGATTTAAAGTGTTTTCCAAGCTTACTAGTCTCATTAGTCTGTTCTAACATGTCTGACATAGAGGAAGCTCTGTGTTCATTATGTTTTAAAGCCATGGTGGAACCCCATCTTAGAATGTGTACCAGATGTACTGATTTCATGTTAAACAATAAAGATCATTTCTTCTGTTATGTGTGATCAGTCCACGGGTCATCATTACTTCTGGGATATAACTCCTCCCCAACAGGAAATGCAAGAGGATTCACCCAGCAGAGCTGCATATAGCTCCTCCCCTCTACGTCAGTCCCAGTCATTCTCTTGCACCCAACGACTAGATAGGATGTGTGAGAGGACTATGGTGATTATACTTAGTTTTTATGACTTCAATCAAAAGTTTGTTATTTTAAAATAGCACCGGAGCGTGTTATTACTTCTCTGACAGAGTTTGAGGAAGAATCTGACAGAGATTTTTACTATGATTTTAACCGGAGTCGTTAAGATCATATTGCTGTTCTCGACCATCTGAGGGAGGTAAAGGCTTCAGATCAGGGGACAGCGGGCAGATGAATCTGCATTGAGGTATGTGGCAGTTTTTATTTTCTGAATGGAATTGATGAGAAAAGCCTGCCATACCGTTAAAATGACATGTATGTATACACTTCAGTATTCTGGGGATGGTATTTCACCGGAACTACTCTGTTAAAGGTCACTAATACTTTTAATAACTATTTATCATGCTAAACGTTTTTGCTGGAATGTAGAATCGTTTACATTGCTGAGGTACTGTGTGAATAAATATTTGGGCATTATTTTCCACTTGGCAGTTTTTTTGCTTTAATTGTGACAGTTTCGTTTCTCTTCACTGCTGTGTGGGAGAGGGAGGGGCCGTTTTTGGCGCTCTTTGCTACGCATCAAAAAATTCCAGTCAGTTACTTTTATATTTCCTGCATGATCCGGTTCATCTCTGACAGATCTCAGGGGTCTTCAAACTTCTTTGAAGGGAGGTAAATTCTCTCAGCAGAGCTGTGAGAATCCTTATAGTGACTGTGAATAAAAACGTTGTTTTATTTCTTATGTACAAATTTAATTAGTGTTGTTTTTACTAATGGGAACAAACCTTTGCTAAAAGTTGTGTTGTTTTAAAGCTTGATGCTATAACTGTTTTTCAGTTCATTATTTCAACTGTCATTTAATCGTTAGTACCTCTTTGAGGCACAGTGCGTTTTTTTGCTAAAAAAGATTATAACCAAGTTGTAAGTTTTTTGCTAGTGTGTTAAACATGTCTGACTCAGAGGAAGATATCTGTGTCATTTGTTCCAATGCCAAGGTGGAGCCCAATAGAAATTTATGTACTAACTGTATTGATGCTACTTTAAATAAAAGTCAATCTGTACAATGTGAACAAATTTCACCAAACAGCGAGGGGAGAGTTATGCCGACTAACTCGCCTCACGCGGCAGTACCTGCATCTCCCGCCCGGGAGGTGCGTGATATTTTGGCGCCTAGTACATCTGGGCGGCCATTACAGATAACATTACAAGATATGGCTACTGTTATGACTGAAGTTTTGTCTAAATTACCAGAACTAAGAGGCAAGCGTGATCACTCTGGGGTGAGAACAGAGTGCGCTGACAATGCTAGGGCCATGTCTGATACTGCGTCACAGCTCGCAGAGCATGAGGACGGAGAGCTTCATTCTGTGGGTGACGGTTCTGATCCAAACAGATTGGACTCAGATATTTCAAATTTTAAATTTAAATTGGAGAACCTCCGTGTACTACTAGGGGAGGTCTTAGCAGCTCTCAACGATTGTAACACCGTTGCAATACCAGAGAAGCTGTGTAGGTTGGATAAATACTTTGCGGTACCGGCGAGTACTGACGTTTTTCCTATACCTAAGAGACTAACTGAAATTGTTACTAAGGAGTGGGATAGACCCGGTGTGCCGTTCTCACCCCCTCCTATATTTAGAAAGATGTTTCCAATAGACGCCACCACTCGGGACTTATGGCAAACGGTCCCCAAGGTGGAGGGAGCAGTTTCTACTTTAGCTAAGCGTACCACTATCCCGGTGGAGGATAGCTGTGCTTTCTCAGATCCAATGGATAAGAAATTAGAGGGTTACCTTAAGAAAATGTTTGTTCAACAAGGTTTTATATTACAACCCCTTGCATGTATCGCGCCGATTACGGCTGCGGCAGCATTTTGGATTGAGTCGCTTGAAGAGAACCTTAGTTCCTCTACGCTAGACGACATTACGGACAGGCTTAGAGTCCTTAAACTAGCTAATTCTTTCATTTCGGAGGCCGTAGTACATTTAACCAAACTTACGGCTAAGAACTCAGGATTCGCCATACAGGCACGCAGGGCGCTGTGGCTAAAATCCTGGTCAGCTGATGTTACTTCTAAGTCCAAATTACTTAATATACCTTTCAAGGGGCAGTCCTTATTCGGGCCCGGTTTGAAAGAAATTATCGCTGACATTACGGGAGGTAAGGGCCACGCCCTACCTCAGGACAAGGCCAAAGCTAAGGCTAGACAGTCTAATTTTCGTCCCTTTCGGAATTTCAAAACAGGAGCAGCATCAACCTCCACTGCACCAAAACAGGAAGGAGCTGTTGCTCGTTACAGGCAAGGCTGGAAGCCTAACCAGTCCTGGAACAAGAGCAAGCAGGCCAGGAAACCTGCTGCTGCCCCAAAGACAGCATGAACCGAGAGCCCCCGATCCGGGACCGGATCTAGTGGGGGGCAGACTCTCTCTCTTCGCCCAGGTCTGGGCAAGAGATGTTCAGGATCCCTGGGCACTAGAGATCATATCTCAGGGATACCTTCTAGACTTCAAATTATCTCCCCCAAGAGGGAGATTTCATCTGTCAAGGTTGTCAACAAACCAGATAAAGAAAGAAGCGTTTCTACGCTGCGTACAAGATCTGTTAACAATGGGAGTGATCCATCCGGTTCCGCGGTCGGAACTAGGACAAGGGTTCTACTCAAACCTGTTCGTGGTTCCCAAAAAAGAGGGAACTTTCAGGCCAATCTTAGATTTAAAGATTCTAAACAAATTCCTAAGAGTTCCATCGTTCAAAATGGAAACTATTCGGACAATCCTTCCCATGATCCAAGAGGGTCAGTACATGACCACAGTGGATTTAAAGGATGCTTACCTTCACATACCGATCCACAAGGATCATCACCGGTATCTAAGGTTTGCCTTCTTAGACAGGCACTACCAGTTTGTAGCTCTTCCATTCGGATTGGCTACGGCTCCAAGAATCTTCACAAAGGTTCTGGGTGCCCTTCTGGCGGTACTAAGGCCGCGAGGGATTTCGGTAGCTCCATACCTAGACGACATTCTAATACAAGCTTCAAGCTTTCAAACTGCCAAGTCTCATACAGAGTTAGTTCTGGCATTTCTAAGGTCGCATGGATGGAAAGTGAACGAAAAGAAGAGTTCTCTTTTTCCTCTCACAAGAGTTCCATTCTTGGGGACTCTTATAGATTCTGTAGAAATGAAGATTTACCTGACAGAGGACAGGTTAACAAAGCTTCAAAATGCATGCCGTGCCCTTCATTCCATTCAACACCCGTCAGTAGCTCAATGTATGGAGGTGATCGGCTTAATGGTAGCGGCAATGGACATAGTACCTTTTGCACGCCTACACCTCAGACCTCTGCAATTATGCATGCTAAGTCAGTGGAATGGGGATTACTCAGATTTGTCCCCTACTCTGAATCTGAATCAAGAGACCAGAAATTCTCTTCTATGGTGGCTTCATCAGCCACACCTGTCCAGGGGGATGCCATTCAGCAGGCCAGACTGGACAATCGTAACAACAGACGCCAGCCTACTAGGTTGGGGCGCTGTTTGGAATTCTCTGAAGGCTCAGGGACTATGGAATCAGGAGGAGAGTCTCCTTCCAATAAACATTCTGGAATTGAGAGCAGTTCTCAATGCCCTTCTGGCTTGGCCCCAATTAACAACTCGGGGGTTCATCAGGTTTCAGTCGGACAACATCACGACTGTAGCTTACATCAACCATCAGGGAGGGACAAGAAGCTCCCTAGCAATGGTGGAAGTATCAAAGATAATTCGCTGGGCAGAGTCACACTCTTGCCACCTGTCAGCAATCCACATCCCGGGAGTGGAGAACTGGGAGGCGGATTTCTTGAGTCGCCAGACTTTTCATCCGGGGGAGTGGGAACTTCATCCGGAGGTCTTTGCCCAAATACTTCGACGTTGGGGCAAACCAGAGATAGATCTCATGGCGTCTCGCCAGAACGCCAAACTTCCTCGCTACGGGTCCAGATCCAGGGATCCGGGAGCGGTTCTGATAGATGCTTTGACAGCACCTTGGAAATTCGGGATGGCTTATGTGTTTCCACCCTTCCCGATGCTTCCTCGATTGATTGCCAGAATCAAACAGGAGAGAGCATCAGTGATTCTAATAGCGCCTGCATGGCCACGCAGGACTTGGTATGCAGATCTAGTGGACATGTCATCCTGTCCGCCTTGGTCTCTACCTCTAAGACAGGACCTTCTGATACAGGGTCCATTCAAACATCAAAATCTAACTTCTCTGAAGCTGACTGCTTGGAAATTGAACGCTTGATTTTATCAAAACGTGGTTTTTCTGAGTCAGTTATTGATACCCTGATACAGGCTAGAAAGCCTGTTACCAGAAAGATTTACCATAAAATATGGCGTAAATACCTATACTGGTGCGAATCCAAACGTTACTCCTGGAGTAAGGTTAGGATCCCTAGGATATTGTCTTTTCTACAAGAAGGGTTAGAAAAGGGTTTATCAGCTAGTTCATTAAAGGGACAGATTTCAGCTCTGTCCATCTTGTTACACAGGCGTCTGTCAGAAAATCCAGACGTCCAGGCTTTTTGTCAGGCTTTAGCTAGGATCAAGCCTGTGTTTAAAGCTGTTGCTCCGCCATGGAGTTTAAACTTAGTTCTTAACGTTTTACAGGGTGTTCCGTTTGAACCCCTTCATTCCATTGATATAAAATTGTTATCTTGGAAAGTTCTGTTTTTAATGGCTATTTCCTCGGCTCGAAGAGTCTCTGAGTTATCAGCCTTACATTGTGATTCTCCTTATCTGATTTTTCACTCAGACAAGGTGGTTCTGCGTACTAAACCTGGGTTCTTACCTAAGGTAGTCACTAACAGGAATATCAATCAAGAGATTGTTGTTCCATCCTTGTGCCCAAATCCTTCTTCAAAGAAGGAACGTCTTCTACACAATCTAGATGTAGTTCGTGCCCTCAAGTTCTACTTGCAGGCAACTAAAGATTTTCGCCAAACTTCTTCCCTGTTTGTCGTTTATTCTGGACAGAGGAGAGGTCAAAAAGCTTCCGCTACCTCTCTCTCTTTTTGGCTTCGTAGCATAATACGTTTAGCCTATGAGACTGCTGGACAGCAGCCTCCTGAAAGAATTACAGCTCACTCCACTAGAGCTGTGGCTTCCACTTGGGCCTTTAAGAATGAGGCCTCTGTTGAACAGATTTGCAAGGCTGCAACTTGGTCTTCGCTTCATACTTTTTCCAAATTTTACAAATTTGACACTTTTGCTTCTTCGGAGGCTATTTTTGGGAGAAAGGTTCTTCAGGCAGTGGTTCCTTCTGTATAATGAGCCTGCCTATCCCTCCCGTCATCCGTGTACTTTTGCTTTGGTATTGGTATCCCAGAAGTAATGATGACCCGTGGACTGATCACACATAACAGAAGAAAACATAATTTATGCTTACCTGATAAATTCCTTTCTTCTGTTGTGTGATCAGTCCACGGCCCGCCCTGTTTTAAGGCAGGTAAATATCTTTTAAATTATACTCCAGTCACCACTTCACCCTTGGTTACTCCTTTCTCGTTGATTCTTGGTCGAATGACTGGGACTGACGTAGAGGGGAGGAGCTATATGCAGCTCTGCTGGGTGAATCCTCTTGCATTTCCTGTTGGGGAGGAGTTATATCCCAGAAGTAATGATGACCCGTGGACTGATCACACAACAGAAGAAAGGAATTTATCAGGTAAGCATAAATTATGTTTTTTTGTCTTTAAAAACATTATCACCAGAGGATTCTGTCGTGGGGGTAGTTATGCCGACTAACTCTCCCCACGTGTCAGACCTTTTGACTCCCGCTTTAGGGACTCACGCTCAAATGGCGCCAAGTACATCAAGGGCACCCATAGCGTTTCTTTTACCAGGGGATTCTGTCGAGGGGAAAGTTATGCCGACTAACTCTCCCCACGTGTCAGACCCTTCGACTCCCGCTTCAGGGACTCACGCTCAAATGGCGCCAAGTACATCAAGGGCGCCCATAGCGTTTATTTTACAAGACATGGCAAAGGTGGTGAATAATATTCTGGCAGCAGTATTAGTCAGACTACCTGAAATTAAAGGAAAGCAGTTAGCTCTGGGGGTAGATACAGAGCATACAGACGCTTTAAGAACCATGTATGATACTACCTCACAATATGCTTAGTCTGTGGGTGATTTTTTTTTTTTGACTCAGGGAAGATGATTTAACCTGATTCTGATATTTCTACATTTAAAATTTATGCTTGAGAACCTCCACTTGTTGCTCAGGGAGGCTTTGGCTGCTCTGAATGAATGTGTACAATCGCAGGGCCAGAGAAATTGTGTAGACTGGATAAATAATATGCAGTGCCGGTGTGTACTGATGTTTTTCCAATACCTAAAGAGGTTTACTAAAATTTTTTTAATAAGGAATGGGATAGACCAGGTGTGCCGTTCTCTTCCCCTCCTATTTTTTAGAAGAATGTTTTCTAATAGTTACCACCACACGGGACTTCTGGCAGACAGTTCCTAAGGTGGAGAGAAGAGTTTCTACTCTAGCTAAGCGTACCACTACCTCTGACGAGGACAGTTGGGCTTTTTAGATCCAATGGATAAAAAATGTTTATTCAACAGGGTTTTATCCTGCAGCCCCTTGCATACATTGCTTCTGTCACTGCTGCTGCGGCGTTCTGGGTTGAGTCTCTTGATGAGGCTTTACAGTTAAGCGACTCCATTGGATGAATATATTTGACAAGCTTATGCTAGCCAATTCCTTTGTTTTCTGATGCCTTGTTCATTTGACTAGACTAACGGCTAAGAATTCTGTTTTTTACTATACTGGCGCGCAGAGCGCTATGGCTTATATCATGGTCAGCTGTCGTGACTTTAATAAATAAGCTACTTAACTTCCCTTCAAGGGGCAGACCCTATTCGGGCCTGGTTTGAAGGAGATTATTGCTTATATCACTGGAGGAAAAGGTCATGCCCTTCCTCAGGATAGGTCCAAATCAAGGGCCAAAAAAAAAAAAAAGTCTAATTTTCGTGCCTTTTAAATACTTCAGGGCAGGTGTGGCATCCTCTTCCTCTAAGGCAAAACAAGAGGGAATTTTTGCTCAGTCCAAGGCGGTCTGGAGACAATCGGACCTGGAACAAAGATAAGCAGGCCAAGGAGCCTGCTGCTGCCTCTAAGGCAGCATGAAGGAACGGACCCCTATCCGGTAACGGATCCTATAGGGGGCAGACTTTCATTCTTCGCCCAGGCGTGGGCAAGAGATGCCCAGGATCCCTAGGCATTGGAATTTATATCCCAGAGATATCTTCTGGATTTCAAAGATTCCCCCCCAAAAAAAGGGGAGATTTCGCCTTTCACAATTATCTGCAAACCAGATAAAGAAGGAGGCATTCTTACATTGTGTACGAGATCCATCCAGTTCCAAGTGAGGAACAGGGACAGAGTTTTTACTCAAATCTGTTTGTGGTTCCCAAGGAGAGGGAACCTTCAGACCTATTTTGGATCTAAAGATCTTAAACAAATTCCTCAGAATTCCGTCATTTAAGATGGAAACTATTCGTACCATCTTAACTATGATCCAGGAGAGTCAATAGAGGACTACAATGGATTTGAAGGATGCTTATCCTCACATTGTGATGCATAAAGATCACCATCGTTTTTCAGGTTTGCCTTTCTAGACAGGCATTACCAGTTTGTAGCTCTTTCCTTTGGGATATCTACAGCCCCAAGAATCTTTATGGAGGTTCTGGGGTCGCTTTGGCGGTCCTTAGACCGCGGGGCATAGAAGTGGCCCCTTATTTAGACGACATCCTGATACAGGCGTCAAACATCCTAATTGCCCAGTCTCATACGGACGTAGTACTGGCATTTCTGAGATCACATGGGTGGAAAGTGAACAAGGAAAGAGTTCTCTATCCCCAATCTCAAGGGTTTCCCTCCTAGGGACTCTGATAGATTCTGTAGAAATGAAAATTTACCTGACGGAGTCCAGGTTGTCAAAGTTTCTAAATTTCTGCCGTGTTTTTTCATCCCATCCGCGCCCTTCGGTGGCTCAGTACATGAATGAAATCGGCTTAATGGTAGCGGCAAGGGACATAGTACCGTTTGCACGTCTACATTTCAGTCCGCTGCAACTATGCATGCTCAGTCAGAGGAACGGGGATTACACAGATTTGTCCCCCTGTTAAACCTGGACCAAGAGACCAGAGATTCTCTTCTCTGGTGACTGTCGGGTCCATCTGTCCAAGGGTATGACCTTCCGCAGGTCAGATGGGACAATTGTTACAATAGATGCCAGCCTTTTAGGTTGGGATGCAGTCTGGAACTCCCTGAAGGCTCAGGGATAGTGGACTTAGGAGGAGACCCTCCTTCTAATAAATATTCTGGAACTGGGAGTGATATTCCATGCTCTTCAGACTTGGCCTCAGTTAGCAACTCTGAGGTACATCATACTCAGTCGGACAATATACACGACTGTGGCTTACATCAGCTATCAAGGGGGAACAGAAGTTCCCTAGCGATGTTAGAAGTCTTACAATAATGAACTGGACAGAGACTCACTCTTGTCTATCAGCTATCCATATCCCAGGTGTTGAGAACTGGGAGGTGGATTTTCTAAGTCGTCAGACTTTTCTTCCGGGGGAGTGGGATTTCCTCTGGAGGTCAAGACCAAGCAGGAGAGGGCTTTGGTGTTTTTGACAGCGCCTGCGTAGCCACGCAGGACCTGGTATGCAGATCTGGTGGACATGTCATCCTTTCCATCACGGTCTCTGCTTCTGAGACAGGTCCCTCTACCTCAGGGTCCTTTCAACCATCTAAATAGAATCAATCTGAGATGGACTGCCTGGAGACTGAACGCTTGATGTTATCAAAGCATGGCTTCTCCGAGTCAGTCATTGATACCTTAATACAGACATGAAAGCCTGTCTCTAGGAAAATTGAACATAGATATGGTGTAAATATCTGATTGTTATGAATCCAAGGGTTACTCATGGAGTAAAGTCTGGATTCCCAGGATATTATCTTTTCTCCAAGATGTTTTTGAGAAAAGGGTTGTCAGCTAATTCCTTAAAAGGGGACAGATTTTTACTCTGTCTATTTTTTTGCACAAGCGTCTGGCAGGTATTCTAGACGTTCAGGCATTTGGTCAGGCTTTGGTTAGATCCAAGCCTGTGTTTAAAACTGTTGCTCCGCCATGGAGCTTAAACCTGATTCTTAAGGTTCTTCAAGAAGTTCCGTTTGAACCTTTTTTGTTCCATAGATATCAATCTTTATCTTGGAAAGTTCCTTTTGGGTAGCTAATTCCTCGACTCGTAGAGTCTCCAAGTTATCTGTGTTACAATGTGATTCTCCTTATCTGGTCCTTCGTACGGATAAGGTAGTCCTGCGTACCAACCTGGGTTTTTTCCTAAGGTGATATCTAACAAGTACATCACTCAAGAGATAGTTGTTCCATGCTTGTATCCTAATCCTTCCTCAAAGAAGGAACGTCTATTACACAATATTGGACGTGGTTTGTGCTTTAAAGTTTTACTTACAAGCTACTACAGTTTTCATCAAACGTTCACTTTGTTTGTTGTCTATTCTGGACAGAGGAGAGGTCAAAAGACTTCAGCAGCCTCTCTGTCTTTTTGGTTAAAAAGCATAATTCATTTAGCTTATGAGACTGCTGGACAGCAGCCTCCTGAAGGGATTACAGCTCATTCTACTAGAGCTGTGGTTTTCACTTGGGCCTTTTTTAAATGTGGCTTCTGTTGAACAGATTTACAAGACGGAGTCTTGGTCTGCGCTTCATACTTTTCAAATTTAACAAATTTGATACCTTGCTTCTTCGGAGGCTATTTTTGGGAGAAAGGGTTTTTTACAGGCAGTTGTAACTTCCGTTTAAGTACCTGCCTTGTCCCTCCCATCATCCGTGTACTTTAGCTTTGGTATTGGTATTCCATAAGTAATGGATGATCCGTGGACTGGATACACTTAACAAGAGAAAACATAATTTATGCTTACCTGATAAATTTATTTCTCTTGTAGTGTATCCAGTCCACGGCCCGCCCTGTCACTTTAAGGCAGGTAATTTTTTCATTTGAACTACAGTCACCACTGCACCCTATGGTTTTTCCTTTCTCTGCATGTTTTCGTTCGAATGACTGAATATGGCAGTTAGGGGAGGAGCTATATAGCAGTTTTGCTGTGGGTGGACTCTTGCAGCTTCCTGTTGGGAAGGAGAATATATTATTCCATAAGTAATGGATGATCCGTGGACTGGATACACTACAAGAGAAATAAATTTATCAGGTAAGCATAAATTATGTTTTTCCATTGTTCTCTCCAAGTATTGGTGATTTTTTTATGGACAGATATAAGCTAAAGAAGCAGGTATATGTACACAATGTGATACAGTAATGAGATCTGATTATACCTACAAGCTCAACTCATTTTATTAGGTTGTAGCTTCAAAACACAAAATCAGAGCTTTAATATACACAAACCTTAAAAGCTATTTTTCATACATTTTTTACTCTGCAGTTGGTAAAAAAAATGATTGTAAACACATTAAGGGAAAAACTCTTTTTCAGTATACTGTCCCTTTAACCTTGTTCTTAAAGTTTTACAGCTGGCTCTGTTTGAGCTGTTGTATTCCATAGACATTAAAGGGACAGTAAACCTTAAAATAATGTGTTATAATTCTGCACATAGTGCAGAATTATATAACATTATATTAGCCAAACTTTATAAAACCTAATGGATCTTTTCCAGATAAGCCCCGCCACTAATGCAAAACGTGCACGCGCGAAAAGTTAAGCCCCGCCACTGGTGCCTTCTTACTTCCTGTTCCCTCTTAACGCACAAATTTGCTCTGTCAGAAGCCAGGACTGTGGGTTTCCTGATGTTTTGCAACACGAAATATGAATGATTTTTTTTTTTATCTTTTCGTGGTCTGCACAGACAAGTGCGTTGTATATGTTATTAATCCCAAAATCATTGTGTGGTTTAGGAGACAGCAATTCATTCTGTAACATCTCTGGCAGTCGCATGTGGTTTAGGAGACAGCAATTCATTCTGTAACATCTCTGGCAGTCGGATGGTTAATATTTCCACTGACAGTAAGGGGTTGATATCTACCAGTCAGACGCTCAAATGTGCAAGTGTTCCTGACAAGTTTGCCCCGTATCTGCGAAGTTGCGAACAGGGTTTGTAATTTATGGCATAAGGAGTAAAGTTTGAATTTGAACACAAACGTTTTGCTTATTGCAAGTGACATGTAATTTATGGCATAAGGAGTAAAGTTTGAATTTGAACACAAACGTTTTGCTTATTGCAAGTGACATGTAATTTATGGCATAAGGAGTAAAGTTTGACAGCTAATAAGTATAGAAACTATGTACGCTTTAAAAATAAACCAATCTAGGCATTTGCAAATTAAATTATGTTTTAGGAACCACTCAGAATTTCAAGCAACCAGACATATAATTTTATAGGTTTCAGAGTGATTTTACAAAGTAAGAAGTCTAAATGAACCCATTTTTTGGGTGGCGGGGCTTAACTTTTTGGCGGGGCTTATCTGGAAAAGATCCAAACCTAATGTACCCTTTTAATTTTTTTAAAAAACACGCTGTTTTACAGACCCGCTCTCTGTACTCTGCTGAGCGGGTCTGTTATATTCACACAGTGCATTGGGCCAGCTGTATAGTCACAGCCTGGCCTGACCGCGCCATAAGACTAAGTGCAGCTTGCTCCTGCTCTTTGTAACAAACCTTGAGAATTTATTATGTACTTTTTTGCTTACATTTTAGTCATGTGGGCAGTAAAATCAGCTGCGCCAATGAAATAGCTCCTGGGTAGAACATTGTTCTGTAATAAAAAAAATAAAAAAAATATGGATCAACAACACTTGTTTATGCTCTTATTTTTTGACAGGTGCAAACAGATGTAGTTAATAAGAACCCCATGTTCACATTTTCATCTCCTATTGTGAAATCAACTGAATCCAATGCACAATCACCTGGGTCTTCTGTAAGTAGAATCTTAGTCTATCAAATAAAAAAAGATAGACTGAAACTCATGTGGAACCAATTGGCTTATTCCAATTCCTATAATTTATTTTCTCCAACTTGGCTGCATTGTTTAACCTTTTTTTTATTTTTTTTTTGTTTCTATTTTAAATTATTTTCCTTGCTTGCTAGAAGTAATTTTATTTTCTTGCTTTTGAAAGACTGTCTATGCCTATAAACAAAGCTGTGGATGTTTTTTTGAGCTAATGTATAACATCCCTGGTGATTGGTTGTTCACTAATATACACTTCCTGTTAGTGCTATTCATAAAAAAAGTGTTAAATCTACAATAAATACATTTGAAATACTGGCACTTGATGTTTAAAATCATGTTAAGCATTAAAAAAAATAACATGCACAGCCCTGTTTATTCGGTGCATATATTGCAGAAAGCTGTAGGAGCAAGGACACCCTATTGTAAGGATATCTTGTGAAGTTGCTATTCAAAAAAAAAAAAAAATTTGGCATTCTCCTTGCTTATTCATGCAAAAACAAGATAAAAAATTCTATCTGCTTGCTGGCTTACCCTGCCGTGCAATATGCTGTGAAGTACAAGACATTCATTTGCATTTCTTTTGGAATAATCAGGAAAATAAATGGCTTAAATTATATAAATGAAACTTGTTAGCAAACATGCTAGAAAATCTGCATTATATCTCTTTGAAGTTATGCTTCAGTTTCAATAACTGTTCACAGTTTTAGCTATTTTTTAAACAAACCAGCAAAAAAAAAAAATCAGTTTAATAGAATTTTTTTAATGTCTTGTTAAATTGAGTATGGTTTTTAAAAATTCAGTTGTTTGAACATATTATTCTCTTATCTCTTTTCAATAGGTTGGTTTCACTTTTAGTGTACCATCTGTGAAATCATCCTCACCGCCTATAACTGTAAACAATACAATGTTTGCAATTGGTAGTCCAGGTAAGCGTTGGTTAATATTTTAATTATTTAAATATATGGGTGATTAAGATTAACATTTCTCATGTTCAGCTAGACAATTAAGGTAAATACCATACTACTTGGCTTGGATGTTAGTAGAAATTTACCCACCCTCCCTTTCAGTAAGTTTCCAGTATGTGTAGGTAGAGAGAGGCTTTTCAGAGATTTTAACCCACTTTAAGAAATACCTCTTCCTTCTATCATTTCTCTACCTTGAGTATGAAGTAACAGAATTAACAAGTATACACTTTTCTGCAAAGTCTGATTGCTTCTGTTTGTGTTCAACATACTTTCATAATTGGTTTTATGTGTAATCGGTTTAATACAAGGCAATGAATAAACACTTGTTTTGAATGGGTATTTAATTCTAGAAGGAATTCCTGGATCCCTACTTTACTTTACTGTATTTGTTAATAAATGCTATAATTGTACATGGCATAAATCTATTTAAAGCCTGTGTTTAGCAATTGCTGAGCACAAGATTTTTTTTATATAGGTTTACATGTTTATGGACTTAAAGGTACTGTAACGTCAATTAAACTTTCAAGATTCAGATCGGACATGCAATTCAAGTTTACTTATTTCTCCAACATTGGTGTGTCTGGTCCACGGCTTCATCCTTACTTGTGGGATATTCTCTTCCCCTACAGGAAATGGCAAAGAGAGCACACAGCAAGAGCTGTCCATATAGCCCCCCCTCTGGCTCCGCCCCCCCCCCCAGTCATTCTCTTTGCCGCTCTGAACAAGTAGCATCTCCACGGGGATGGTAAAGAGTATGTTGTGTTAGTTGTAGTTTTTTATTCTTCTATCAAGAGTTTATTTTAAAATAGTGCCGGTTTGTACTATTTACTCTAAAACAGAAAAAGATGAAGAGTTCTGTTTAAAGAAGAGTATGATTTTAGCAGCAGTAACTAAAATCAATTGCTGTTCCCATGCAGGACTGTTGAGCCCAGAGAACTTCAGTTGGGGGGAACAGTTTGCAGACTTTTCTGCTCAAGGTATGATTAGTCATATTTCTAACAAGACATGTTAATGCTAGAAGACTGTCAGTTTTCCCTTAAGGGGTAAGTAAGCCATTTCTCCAACATAGGTGTGTCCGGTCCACGGCGTCATCCTTACTTGTGGGATATTCTCTTCCCCAACAGGAAATGGCAAAGAGCCCAGCAAAGCTGGTCACATGATCCCTCCTAGGCTCCGCCTTCCCCAGTCATTCTCTTTGCCGTTGTACAGGCAACATCTCCACGGAGATGGCTTAGAGTTTTTTGGTGTTTAACTGTAGTTTTTATTCTTCAATCAAGAGTTTGTTATTTTAAAATAGTGCTGGTATGTACTATTTACTCTGAAACAGAAAAGTGATGAAGATTTCTGTTTGTAAGAGGAAAATGATTTTAGCAACCGTTACTAAAATCGATGGCTGTTTCCACACAGGACTGTTGAGAGGAATTAACTTCAGTTGGGGGAAACAGTGAGCAGACTTTTGCTGCTTGAGGTATGACACATTTCTAACAAGACGATGTAATGCTGGAAGCTGTCATTTTCCCTATGGGATCCGGTAAGCCATTTTTATTACATAAGAATAAAGGGCTTCACAAGGGCTTTTAAGACTGGTAGACATTTTCTGGGCTAAAACGATTGATATATAAGCATTTTTAATACTTCATAGCTTTGAGGAATTATTTTATTCTTGGGAATTATGTAAAATAACCGGCAGGCACTGTATTGGACACCTTATTCTCTAGGGGCTTTCCCTAATCATAGGCAGAGCCTCATTTTCGCGCCTCTATTGCGCACT
This sequence comes from Bombina bombina, assembly GCF_027579735.1. NCBI lineage: Eukaryota > Metazoa > Chordata > Amphibia > Anura > Bombinatoridae > Bombina > Bombina bombina. The sequence continues at coordinate 729,499,527 of NC_069503.1, read as the reverse complement.
TGTTTTTGGGAAGCATGACATGCAGATGCATGTGTGAGGAGCTCTGATACATAGAAAAGGCTTTCTGAAGGCGTCATTTGGTATCGTATTCCCCTTTGGGCTTGGTTGGGTCTCAGCAAAGCAGATACCAGGGACTGTATAGGGGTTAAATATAAAAACGGCTCCGGTTCCGTTATTTTAAGAGTTAAAGCTTTCAAATTTGGTGTGCAATACTTTTAAGGCTTTAAGACACTGTGGTGAAATTTTGGTGAATTTTGAACAATTCCTTCATACTTTTTCACATTTGCAGTAATAAAGTGTGTTCAGTTTAAAATTTAAAGTGACAGTAACGGTTTTATTTTAAAACGTTTTTTGTACTTTGTTATCAAGTTTATGCCTGTTTAACATGTCTGAACTACCAGATAGACTGTGTTCTGTATGTGGGGAAGCCAAGGTTCCTTCTCATTTAAATAGATGTGATTTATGTGACACAAAATTTAGAGAAAATGATGCCCAAGATGATTCCTCAAGTGAGGGGAGTAAGCATGGTACTGCATCATCCCCTCCTTCGTCTACGCCAGTCTTGCCCACACAGGAGGCCCCTAGTACATCTAGTGCGCCAATACTCCTTACTATGCAACAATTAACGGCTGTAATGGATAATTCTATCAAAAACATTTTAGCCAAAATGCCCACTTATCAGCGAAAGCGCGACTGCTCTGTTTTAGAAAATACGGAAGAGCATGAGGACGCTGATGATATTGGTTCTGAAGTGCCCCTACACCAGTCTGAGGGGGCCAGGGAGGTTTTGTCTGAGGGAGAAATTTCAGATTCAGGGAAAATTTCTCAACAAGCTGAACCTGATGTGATTACATTCAAATTTAAATTGGAACATCTCCGCGCTCTGCTTAAGGAGGTGTTATCTACTCTGGATGATTGTGAGAATTTGGTCATTCCAGAGAAATTATGTAAGATGGACAAGTTCCTAGAGGTCCCGGGGCCCCCCGAAGCTTTTCCTATACCCAAGCGGGTGGCGGATATTGTAAACAAAGAATGGGAAAGGCCCGGCATACATTTCGTCCCTCCCCCTATATTCAAGAAATTGTTTCCTATGGTCGACCCCAGAAAGTACTTATGGCAGACAGTCCCCAAGGTCGAGGGGGCGGTTTCTACTCTAAACAAACGCACCACTATACCCATAGAAGATAGTTGTGCTTTCAAAGATCCTATGGATAAAAAATTAGAGGGTTTGCTTAAAAAGAGAGGAGATTTTGGACAGAGTCCATGCTCTCAAATTGGCTAACTCTTTCACCTTAGACGCCACTTTGCAATTGGCTAGATTAGCGGCGAAAAATTCTGGGTTTGCTATTGTGGCGCGCAGAGCGCTTTGGCTAAAATCTTGGTCAGCGGATGCGTCTTCCAAGAATAAATTGCTTAACATTCCTTTCAAGGGGAAAACGCTGTTTGGCCCTGACTTGAAAGAGATTATTTCTGATATCACTGGGGGTAAGGGCCACGCCCTTCCTCAGGATAGGTCTTTCAAGGCTAAAAATAAACCAAATTTTCGTCCCTTTCGCAGAAACGGACCAGCCCCAAGTGCTACATCCTCTAAGCAAGAGGGTAATACTTCTCAAGCCAAGCCAGCCTGGAGGCCAATGCAAGGCTGGAACAAAGGTAAGCAGGCCAAGAAACCTGCCACTGCTACCAAGACAGCATGAGATGTTGGCCCCCGATCCGGGACCGGATATGGTGGGGGGCAGACTCTCTCTCTTCGCTCAGGCTTGGGCAAGAGATGTTCTGGATCCTTGGGCGCTGGAAATAGTCTCCCAAGGTTATCTTCTGGAATTCAAGGGGCTTCCCCCAAGGGGGAGGTTCCACAGGTCTCAATTGTCTTCAGACCACATAAAAAAACAGGCATTCTTACATTGTGTAGAAGACCTGTTAAAAATGGGAGTGATTCATCCTGTTCCATTAGGAGAACAAGGGATGGGGTTCTACTCCAATCTGTTCATAGTTCCCAAAAAAGAGGGAACATTCAGACCAATCTTAGATCTCAAGATCCTAAACAAGTTTCTCAAGGTTCCATCGTTCAAAATGGAAACCATTCGAACAATTCTTCCTTCCATCCAGGAAGGTCAATTCATGACCACGGTGGATTTAAAGGATGCGTATCTACATATTCCTATCCACAAGGAACATCATCGGTTCCTAAGGTTCGCCTTTCTGGACAAGCATTACCAGTTTGTGGCACTTCCGTTCGGATTAGCCACTGCTCCAAGAATTTTCACAAAGGTACTGGGGTCCCTTCTAGCGGTGCTAAGACCAAGGGGCATTGCAGTAGTACCTTACTTGGACGACATTCTGATTCAAGCGTCGTCCCTTCCACAAGCAAAGGCTCACACGGACATTGTCCTGGCCTTTCTCAGATCTCACGGGTGGAAAGTGAACGTAGAAAAAAGTTCTCTATCTCCGTCAACAAGAGTTCCCTTCTTGGGAACAATAATAGACTCCTTAGAAATGAGGATTTTTCTGACAGAGGCCAGAAAATCAAAACTTCTAAACTCTTGTCAAGTACTTCATTCTGTTCCTCTTCCTTCCATAGCGCAGTGCATGGAAGTAATAGGTTTGATGGTCGCGGCAATGGACATAGTTCCTTTTGCGCGAATTCATCTGAGACCATTACAACTGTGCATGCTCACTCAGTGGAATGGGGATTATACAGACTTGTCTCCGACGATACAAGTAGATCAGAGGACCAGAGATTCACTCCGTTGGTGGCTGTCCCTGGACAACCTGTCACAGGGGATGAGCTTCCACAGACCAGAGTGGGTCATTGTCACGACCGACGCCAGTCTGGTGGGCTGGGGCGCGGTCTGGGGACTCCTGAAAGCTCAGGGTCTTTGGTCTCGGGAAGAATCTCTTCTCCCGATAAATATTCTGGAACTAAGAGCGATATTCAATGCTCTCAAGGCTTGGCCTCAGCTAGCAAAGGCCAATTTCATACGGTTTCAATCGGACAACATGACGACTGTTGCGTACATCAACCATCAGGGGGGAACAAGGAGTTCCCTGGCGATGGAAGAAGTGACCAAAATCATTCATTGGGCGGAGTCTCACTCCTGCCACTTGTCTGCAATCCACATTCCAGGAGTGGAAAATTGGGAAGCGGATTTTCTGAGTCGTCAGTCAATTCATCCGGGGGAGTGGGAACTCCATCCGGAAATCTTTGCCCAAATTACTCAGTTGTGGGGCAGTCCAGACATGGATCTGATGGCCTCTCGTCAGAACTTCAAGGTTCCTTGCTACGGGTCCAGATCCAGGGATCCCAAGGCGACTCTAGTAGATGCACTAGTAGCACCTTGGACCTTCAAACTAGCGTATGTATTCCCACCGTTTCCTCTCATCCCCAGGCTGGTAGCCAGGATCTATCAGGAGAGGGCATCGGTGATCTTGATAGCTCCTGCGTGGCCACGCAGGACTTGGTATGCAGACCTGGTGAATATGTCATCAGCTCCACCATGGAAGCTACCTTTGAGACGGGACCTTCTTGTCAAGGTCCGTTCGAACATCCGAATCTGGTCTCACTCCAACTGACTGCTTGGAGATTGAACGCTTGATTTTATCAAAGCGAGGGTTCTCAGATTCTGTCATTGATACTCTTGTTCAGGCCAGAAAGCCTGTAACTAGAAAAATTTACCATAAAATATGGAAAAAATATATCTGTTGGTGTGAATCTAAAGGATTCCCATGGAACAAGATAAAAATTCCTAAGATTCTATCCTTTCTACAAGAGGGTTTGGAGAAAGGATTATCTGCAAGTTCTTTGAAGGGACAGATTTCTGCTTTATCTGTTTTACTTCACAAAAAGCTGGCGGCTGTGCCAGATGTTCAAGCTTTTGTTCAGGCTCTGGTTAGAATCAAGCCTGTTTACAAACCTTTGACTCCTCCTTGGAGTCTCAATTTAGTTCTTTCAGTTCTTCAGGGGGTTCCGTTTGAACCCTTACATTACGTTGATATTAAGTTATTATCTTGGAAAGTTTTGTTTTTGGTTGCAATTTCTTCTGCTAGAAGAGTTTCAGAGTTATCTGCTCTGCAGTGTTCTCCTCCTTATCTGGTGTTCCATGCAGATAAGGTGGTTTTGCGTACTAAACCTGGTTTTCTTCCGAAAGTTGTTTCTAACAAAAACATTAACCAGGAGATAGTCGTGCCTTCTTTGTGTCCGAATCCAGTTTCAAAGAAGGAACGTTTGTTGCACAATTTGGATGTAGTTCGTGCTCTAAAATTCTATTTAGATGCTACAAAGGATTTTAGACAAACATCTTCCTTGTTTGTTGTTTATTCTGGTAAAAGGAGAGGTCAAAAAGCAACTTCTACCTCTCTCTCTTTTTGGCTTAAAAGCATCATCAGATTGGCTTACGAGACTGCCGGACGGCAGCCTCCTGAAAGAATCACAGCTCATTCCACTAGGGCCGTGGCTTCCACATGGGCCTTCAAGAACGAGGCTTCTGTTGATCAGATATGTAAGGCAGCGACTTGGTCTTCACTGCACACTTTTACAAAATTTTACAAATTTGATACTTTTGCTTCTTCTGAGGCTATTTTTGGGAGAAAGGTTTTGCAAGCCGTGGTGCCTTCCATCTAGGGACCTGATTTGCTCCCTCCCTTCATCCGTGTCCTAAAGCTTTGGTATTGGTTCCCACAAGTAAGGATGACGCCGTGGACCGGACACACCTATGTTGGAGAAAACAGAATTTATGTTTACCTGATAAATTACTTTCTCCAACGGTGTGTCCGGTCCACGGCCCGCCCTGGTTTTTTTAATCAGGTCTGATAATTTATTTTCTTTAACTACAGTCACCACGGTATCAGATTTCTCCTATGCAAATATTCCTCCTTTACGTCGGTCGAATGACTGGGGAAGGCGGAGCCTAGGAGGGATCATGTGACCAGCTTTGCTGGGCTCTTTGCCATTTCCTGTTGGGGAAGAGAATATCCCACAAGTAAGGATGACGCCGTGGACCGGACACACCGTTGGAGAAAGTAATTTATCAGGTAAACATAAATTCTGTTTTTCTTAGCCTCATAACAGATTAAGGCTTACAAATGGGCTCTATACTGGTTGACACTATTGTGGGCTAAATCGATTGATTTATTTCATATTTTAATGGCATTTAGAGTGTTTTGTGTAATTAAAAGCACTTTTGGGAACGTTTTTATCGCCTGGCATTTAGTTAGACTACTATTTCAGTCAGAAAGGCCCCTTCACTCTGGTATGCAGAGGAAGGAGGCCCCGTTTTCGCGCCTCAATTGCGCAGTTTACTTCCATGGCAGTGCATGCAGCTTCATGTGAGGGGTCCTGTGGCATACTAAAACGGACTCTGGAAGGTTTATTTCAGTGCTGAATAACTCTCAGGGAAGGTAAAAAGCCGCAGCAGGGCTGTGGCAGTGATTGTGGTGTACTAAAATTGTTGAATTGAACAAATAGCTCCGGTTTGCTCATTTTAAGGGTTAAAGTCTTGAAACTTGGTGTGCAATACTTTCAAGGCATTAGGACTCTGAGGTACAAATTTTGTTAAAATCGGACGTTGCCTTCATAGTTTTTCAAAATATCAGAAATAAAGTGTGTTTGTTATTTAAAGGGACAGTAACGCTTTTCTTTAAAAACGCTTTTATTGCATTATTAGCCTGCCAAATTCTATCTAACATGTCTATACCTTCAGATGGCTTATGTTCTGTGTGTATAGAAGCCAAGGTGGCTCCCCCTATTAATGTATGCGCAAACTGTGTCATAGCGTGCAAACAAAGTAAGGACAGTACTGTCACATTTAATAAGATTGCCCAAGATGATTCCTCAAATGAAGGTAGTGGGGGTAGTTCACCATCCTCTCCTTCTGTGTCAACACCAGTTATGCCCGCACAGGCGACACCTAGTACATCTAGCGCGCCAATGCTTGTTGCTATGCAACAATTAACGGCAGTAATGGATAATTCTATAGCTAATATTTTATCCAAAATGCTAGCATATCAAAGAAAGCGTGATTGCTCAGTTTTAAATACAGCGAATGAGCAAGAGTGCGCTGACGATAATTTATCTGTCATACCCTCACACCAGTCAGAATTGGCAGTGAGGGAGGGTCTGTCGGAGGGAGAAATTTCTGATTCAGGAAAAGTTTCTCAACAGGCAGAACCTGATATTGTGACGTTTAAATTTAAGTTAGAACATCTCCGCGCCCTGCTTAAGGAGGTGCTAACTACTCTGGACGATTGTGACTCTCTGGTTATTCCAGAAAAATTGTGCAAAATGGACAAATTCCTAGTTTTCCCTGTGCACCCTGATGCCTTTCCGATACCCAAAAGGGTGGCGGACATAGTGACTAAGGAGTGGGAAAAGCCAGGTATACCTTTTGTTCCACCTCCTATATTCAAGAAAATGTTCCCCATTGTTGACCCCAGAAGCGACGAATGGCAAACGGTCCCTAAGGTTGAGGGGGCAGTGTCAACGTTAGCTAAGCGCACAACTATTCCTATTGAGGACAGTTGCGCTTTTAAAGATCCTATGGATAAAAAATTGGAAGGATTGCTAAAAAAGATATTTGTTCAGCAAGGTTTCCTTCTCCAACCAATCTCGTGCATTATTCCTGTCACCACGGCAGCGTATTTTTGGTTCGAGGAACTAGAAAATTCGCTCCAAAAAGAGACTCCATATGATGAAGTCATGGACTGAATTCACGCACTAAAGTTGGCTAATTCCTTTATTTTGGATGCCGCTTTCCAATTGGCTAAGTTAGCGGCGAAAAATTCAGGTTTTGCAATAGTGGCGCGCAGAGCGCTTTGGCTAAAATCCTGGTCGGCGGATGTGTCGTCCAAGAATAAACTGCTTAATATTCCTTTCAAGATTTTAAGACCCTTTTCGGGCCGGAATTGAAAGAGATTATTTCAGACATTACTGGTGGAAAGGGACATGCCTTTCAAGGCTAAGAACAAATCTAATTTTCATTCCTTTTGCAATTTCAGGAACGGACCGAATCCTAACTCTGCGGCCTCCAGACAAGAAGGCAACTCTTCCCAGCCTAAACCAGCATGGAAACCATTGCAAGGCTGAAACAAGGGTAAACAGGCCAAAAAGCCTGCTGCTGCTACCAAGACAGCATGAAGGGGTAGCCCCCGATCCGGGACCGGATCTAGTAGGGGGAAGACTCTCTCTCTTTGCTCAGGCTTGGGCAAGAGATGTTCCGGATCCCTGGGCACTAGAAATAGTTTTTCAGGGGGTATCTTCTAGAATTCAAGGAACTTCCAAGGGGAAGGTTCCACATGTCTCGCTTTATCTTCAGACCAGATAAAGAGACAGGCATTCCTACATTGCGTAGGAGACCTATTAAAGATGGGACTGATACACCCAGTTCCAACAGCGGAACAAGGTCTGGGGTTTTACTCAAATCTGTTCGTAGTTCCCAAAAAAGAGGGAACTTTCAGGCCAATTCTGGATTTAAAAATTCTAAACAAATTCCTCAGAGTTCCATCATTCAAAATGGAAACCATTCGGACGATCTTACCAACAATCCAGGAGGGTCAATATATGACTACCGTATGCTTATATCCACATTCCGATTCACAGAGATAATCATCAGTTCCTGAGGTTCGCCTTTCTGGACAAACATTACCAGTTCGTGGCCCTTCCATTCGGTCTAGCCACTGCTCCCAGAATTTTCACAAAGGTGCTAGGGTCCCTTCTAGTGGTATTAAGACCAAGGGGCATTGCTGTAGCACCTTATCTAGACGACATTCTAATCCAGGCGTCGTCTCTTCCCAAAGCAAAGGCTCATACAGACATTGTTCTAGCCTTCCTCAGATCTCACGGGTGGAAGGTGAACGTAGAAAAGAGTTCCCTGTCCCCGTCAACAAGAGTTCCCTTTTTGGGAACAATAATAGATTCTGTAGAAATGAAGATCTTCCTGACAGAAGTCAGAAAGTTAAAGCTGCTAAACGCTTGTCAAGTTCTTCACTCTATTCTTCAGCCTTCCATAGCTCAGTGCATGGAAGTAGTAGGATTAATGGTTGCAGCAATGGACATAGTTACTTTTGCTCGAATTCATCTAAGACCATTACAACTGTGCATGCTCAATCAGTGGAATGGGGACTATGCAGACTTGTCTCCCCAGATTCAAGTAGACCAGGTAACCAGGGATTCTCTCCGCTGGTGGTTGTCTCACGATCACCTGTCTCAGGGAATGAGTTTCCGCAGACCAGAGTGGGTCATTGTCACGACCGACGCCAGTCTCTTAGGCTGGGGTGCGGTCTGGGACTCTCTGAAAGCTCAAGGTCTATGGTCTCGAGAAGAGTCTCTTCTGCCGATAAACATTTTAGAACTAAGAGCGATATTCAATGCGCTCCTGGCTTGGCCTCACCTAGCAAAGGCCAAATTCATAAGGTTCCAGTCGGACAACATGACGACTGTAGCGTACATCAATCATCAGGGGGGAACAAAGAGTTCCTTAGCGATGAGAGAGGTATCCAAGATCATCAAATGGGCGGAGGATCACTCCTGCCACCTATCTGCAATTCACATCCCAGGAGTGGACAACTGGGAGGCGGATTATTTGAGTCAGACTTTTCATCCGGGGGAGTGGGAACTCCACCCGGAGGTTTTTGCCCAGTTAACTCAACTATGGGGCATTCCAGATATGGATCTGATGGCGTCTCGCCAGAACGCCAAGGTTCCTCAATACATATCCAGGGACCCCAAGGCGGCACTGGTGGATGCATTAGTAGCGCCTTGGTCATTCAACCTAGCTTATGTGTTTCCACCGTTTCCTCTCCTTCCCAGGCTTGTAGCCAGGATCAAACAGGAGCAGGCCTCTGTGATTCTAATAGCTCCTGCGTGGCCACGCAGGACTTGGTATGCAGACCTGGTGAATATGTCATCGGCTCCACCATGGAAGCTACCTTTGAGGCAGGATCTTCTAGTACAAGGTCCATTCGAACATCCAAATCTAGTCTCTCTCCAACTGACTGCTTGGAAATTGAACGCTTGATTCTATCTAAGCGTGGGTTTTCTGACTCGGTTATAGATACTCTGGTTCAGGCCAGAAAGCCTGTGACTAGGAAAATTTACCATAAGATATGGCAAAAATATATCTGCTGGTGCAGATCCAAGGGATACTCTTGGAGTAGAATTAAAATTCCAAGGATACTTTCCTTTCTCCAAGAGGGCTTGGATAAAGGTTTGTCAGCTAGTTCTCTAAAAGGACAGATATCTGCTCTGTCGGTTTTGTTGCACAAACGTCTGGCAGCCGTGCCAGATATACAGGCGTTTGTACAGGCGTTAGTCAGGATCAAGCCTGTCTATAGACCTATGACTCCTCCATGGAGTCTAAACTTGGTTCTTTCAGTTCTTCAGGGGGTTCCTTTTGAACCCATGCATTCCATAGATATTAAGTTACTATCTTGGAAAGTTCTGTTTTTGGTTGCTATTTCTTCTGCTAGAAGAGTTTCTGAATTGTCTGCTTTGCAGTGTTCTTCTCCCTATCTGATTTTCCATACAGATAAGGTAGTTTTATGTACCAAGCCTGGTTTTCTTCCAAAGGTCGTTTCTAACAGGAATATTAACCAGGAAATTGTTGTTCCTTCTCTGTGTCCGAATCCAGTTTCAAAGAAGGAACGTTTGTTACACAATCTAGATGTGGTTCGGGCTTTAAAGTTCTATTTAGAAGCAACAAAGGATTTCAGACGGACATCATCCTTGTTTGTTGTGTATTCTGGTAAGAGGAGAGGGCAGAAAGCTACTGCTACCTCTTTCCTTTTGGCTGAAAAGCATCATCCGATTGGCTTATGAGACTGCCGGACGGCAGCCTCCTCAACGAATTACAGCTCATTCTACTAGAGCTGTGGCTTCCACATGGGCCTTCAAGAACGAGGCTTCTGTTGATCAGATATGTTGATCAGATATGTAAGGCAGCGACTTGGTCTTCTCTGCGCACTTTTGGCAAATTTTACAAATTCGATACTTATGCTTCTTCGGAGGCTATTTTTGGGAGAGAGGTTTTGCAAGCCGTGGTGCCTTCCGTCTAGGTAACCTGGTTTGCTCCCTCCCTTCATCCGTGTCCTAAAGCTTTGGTATTGGTTCCCACAAGTAAGGATGAAGCCGTGGACCGGACACACCAATGTTGGAGAAAACAGAATTTATGTTTACCTGATAAATTTCTTTCTCCAACGGTGGGTCCGGTCCACGGCCCGCCCTGGTTTTTAATCAGGTTTGAAAAATGTCTTTATACACTACAGTCACCACGGCACCCTATAGTTTCTCCTTTTTCTCCTAACAGTCAGTCGAATGACTGGGGGGCGGAGCCAGAGGGGGGGCTATATGGACAGCTCTTGCTGTGTGCTCTCTTTGCCATTTCCTGTAGGGGAAGAGAATATCCCACAAGTAAGGATGAAGCCGTGGACCGGACACACCGTTGGAGAAAGAAATTTATCAGGTAAACATAAATTCTGTTTTTTAATTTGCTTTTGTTCTCTTGGTGTTCTTTATTGAAAAGCATACCTTGGTAGACTCAAGAGCTAGCTACTGATTAGTGGCAGCATATATATGCCTTTTGTCATTTTCTCACCCAATGTGTTCAACTAACTCAAAGTAATGCATTGCGACTCCTTCAACAAAGGATAGCAATAGAATTAAAGGACCAGTTAACACAGTAGATTTGCATAATCAACAAATGCAAGATAACAAGACAATGCAATAGCACTTAGTCTGAACTTCAAATAAGTAGTAGATTTTTTCTGTTAATTTTAAAAATTGTCTATTTCCACTCCCCCTGTACCATGTGACAGCCATCAGCCAATCACAAATGCAAACACGTACCATGTGACAGCCATCAGCCAATCACAAATGCATATGTTCTGTGAAGGAGCTGGTGACTCAAAGTTTAAATTTAAAGACGGTGCACATTTTGTTAAAGGGACAGTCTACACCAGAATGTTTGTTTTAAAAGATAGATAATCCCTTTATTACCCATTCCTCAGTTTTGCATAACCAACAGTTATATTAATATAATTTTAACCTCTGTGATTATCTTGTATCTAAGCCTCTGCAAATTGCCCCTTTATTTCAGTTCTTTTGACAGACTTGCAGTTTAGCCAATCAGTGCCTGCTCCCTGATAACTTCACGTGCACAAGCACAGTGTTATCTATATGAAAAACATGAACTAACACCCTCTAGTGGTGAAAAACTGTTAAAATGCATTCTGAAAAGAGGTGGCCTTCAAGGTCTAAGAAATTAGCATATGAACCTCCTAGGTTAAGCTTTCAACTAAGAATACCAAGAGAACAAAGCAAAATTATTGATAAAAGTAAATTGGAAAATTGTTTAAAATTACATGCCCTATCTGAATCATGAGTTTATTTTGGCCTAGACTGTCCCTTTAATGAAAGTAAATTAGAAAGTTGGTTAAAATTGCATGCTGTATCTGAATGAGTTTAATTTTGACTTGTGTCCCTTTAAAGTGAAGGTAAACTTTGGTGAATAAAAACGCCCGTTTTTAAAAAAAAAAAAAAAAAAATTATGCTTACCCGATAAATTTATTTATTTTTTGACACAATGAGTCCACGGATCATCTTAATAATGGGATATTCTCCTCCTGGTCAGCAGGAGGCGGCAAAGAGCACCACAGCAAAACTGTTTAATAGCTCCTCCCTTCCCTCCCACTCCAGTCATTCGACCGAAGTTAAGGAAAGAAAGGAAAAGCCAAAGGTGCAGAGGTGTCTGAAGTTTACCATAACCCAAAACCCTGTCTTACAAGAACAGGGCGGGCCATGGACTCAACGTGTCAAAAAATAAATAAATTTATCAGGTAAGCATAAATTTTGTTTTCTTTTTAATGACACGAGTCCACGGATCATCTTAATTTCTAAAGGGATCCAATACCAAAGCTAGAGTACACAGATGATACGGGAGGGACAAGACAGGGAACCTAAATGGAAGGCACTACTGCTTGAAGAATCTGTCTCCCAAAAAAACTGTGGCAATGGAGTCAAATTTGTAAAACTTTGAAAAAGTGTGGAGAGGACCAAGATGCAGCCGTGTAAATCTAATCCGCAGAAGCTTCATTTAAATGCCCATGAGGAAGCAACAGCCGCTCATGAAATGAGCCGCAACGCTCTCAGGAGGCTACTGTACAGCAGTCTCATAATCAAATCGTATGATACTTTTCAGCAAAAAAGAGAAGTAGCCGTAGCTTTCTGTCCCCTACGTTTTTTCTGAGAGAATCACAAACGAAAAAGATTGACGAATGTCCCTAGTCGCCTGTAGATAAAACTTTAAAGCACGGACCAAGGACAAATAATGCCAAAGTCGTTCCTTTTGAGAAAAAGGATTAGAACACAAAGAAGGAACAACAATCTCTTGATCAGTGTTCCAATCAGAAAACAACCATAGGAAGAAATCCTAATTTAAAACGTAAAAACACCTCACTTTACCACTTCCTATCACTAACGTAGGCAATGAGAATGACTGGGGTGGGAGGGAAGGGAGAAGCTAATTAACAGCTTTGCTGTGGTGCTCTTTGCCGCCTCCTGCTGACCAGGAGGTGAATATCCCATTAGTAATTACGATGATCCGTGGACCCATCGTGTCATTAAAAAGAAATTCTATTAAAAACGGGCACTTACCTTCATCAAAGTTTACAAAGCAGCCGTTTCTTTCATGTAATTAACAAGAGTCCATGAGCTAGTGACGTATGGGATATACATTCCCACCAGGAGGGGCAAAGTTTCCCAAACCTTAAAATGCCTATAAATACACCCCTCACCACACCCACAAATCAGTTTTACAAACTTTGCCTCCAAGGGAGGTGGTGAAGTAAGTTTGTGCTAGATTCTACGTTGATATGCGCTCCGCAGCAAGTTGGAGCCCGGTTTTCCTCTCAGCGTGCAGTGAATGTCAGAGGGATGTGAAGAGAGTATTGCCTATTGAATGCAGTGATCTCCTTCTACGGGGTCTATTTCATAAGGTTCTCTGTTATCGGTCGTAGAGATTCATCTCTTACCTCCCTTTTCAGATCGACGATATACTCTTATATTTACCATTACCTTTACTGATTCTCGTTTCAGTACTGGTTTGGCTTTCTACAAACATGTAGATGAGTGTCCTGGGGTAAGTAAGTCTTATTTTCTGTGACACTCTAAGCTATGGTTGGGCACTTTATTTATAAAGTTCTAAATATATGTATTCAAACATTTATTTGCCTTGACTCAGAATGTTCAACTTTCCTTATTTTCAGACAGTCAGTTTCATATTTGGGATTATGCATTGAATTATCATATTTTTCTTACCTCAAAAATTTGACTTTTTTCCCTGTGGGCTGTTAGGCTCGCGGGGGCTGAAAATGCTTCATTTTATTGCGTCATTCTTGGCGCGGACTTTTTTGGCGCAAAAATTCTTTTCCGTTTCCGGCGTCATACGTGTCGCCGGAAGTTGCGTCATTTTTTGACGTTATTTTGCGCCAAAAATGTCGGCGTTCCGGATGTGGCGTCATTTTTGGCGCCAAAAGCATTTAGGCGCCAAATAATGTGGGCGTCTTATTTGGCGCTAAAAAATATGGGCGTCGCTTTTGTCTCCACATTATTTCAGTCTCATTTTTCATTTGCTTCTGGTTGCTAGAAGCTTGATATTTGGCATTCTTTCCCATTCCTGAAACTGTCTTATAAGGAATTTGATCTATTTTGCTTTATATGTTGTTTTTTCTCTTACATATTGCAAGATGTCTCACGTTGCATCTGAGCCAGAAGATACTACAGGAAAATCACTGCCTGCTGGATCTACCAAAGCTAAGTGTATCTGCTGTAAACTTTTGGTAGCTATTCCTCCAGCTGTTGTTTGTAATAATTGTCATGACAAACTTGTTAAAGCAGATAATATTTCCTTTAGTAATGTACCATTGCCTGTTGCAGTTCCCTCAACATCTAAGGTGCAGAATGTTCCTGATAACATAAGAGATTTTGTTTCTGAATCCATAAAGAAGGCTTTGTCTGTTATTTCTCCTTCTAGTAAACGTAAAAAGTCTTTTAAATCTTCTCTCTCTACAGATGAATTTTTAAATGAACACCATCATTCTGATTCTTTGGACTCTTCTGGTTCAGAGGATTCTATCTCAGAGATTGATGCTGATAAATCTTCATATTTATTTAAGATGGAATTTATTCGCTCTTTACTTAAAGAAGTACTAATTGCTTTAGAAATAGAGGATTCTAGTCCTCTTGATACTAATTCTATACGCTTGGATAAGGTTTTTAAAGCTCCTGCGGTTATTCCAGAAGTTTTTCCTGTTCCTAATGCTATTTCTGCAGTAATTTCCAAAGAATGGGATAAATTGGGTAATTCATTTACTCCTTCTAAACGTTTTAAGCAATTATATCCTGTTCCGCCTGACAGGTTAGAATTTTGGGACAAAATCCCTAAAGTTGATGGGGCTATTTCTACCCTTGCTAAACGTACTACCATTCCTACGTCAGATGGTACCTCGTTTAAGGATCCTTTAGATAGAAAAATTGAATCTTTTCTAAGAAAAGCTTATCTGTGTTCAGGTAATCTTCTTAGACCTGCTATATCATTGGCTGATGTTGCTGCAGCTTCAACTTTTTGGTTGGAAACTCTAGCGCAACAAGTAACAAATCGTGATTCTCATGATATTATTATTCTTCTCCAGCATGCTAATAATTTTATCTGTGATGCCATTTTTGATATTATTAGAGTTGATGTTAGGTTTATGTCTCTGGCTATCTTAGCCAGAAGAGCTTTATGGCTTAAAACTTGGAATGCTGATATGGCTTCTAAATCAACTCTACTTTCCATTTCTTTCCAGGGAAACAAATTATTTGGTTCTCAGTTGGATTCTATTATTTCAACTGTTACTGGTGGGAAAGGAACTTTTTTACCACAGGATAAAAAATCTAAAGGTAAAAACAGGGCTAACAATCGTTTTCGTTCCTTTCGTTTCAACAAAGAACAAAAGCCTGATCCTTCGTCCTCAGGAGCAGTTTCAGTTTGGAAACCATCTCCAGTCTGGAATAAATCCAAGCCTGCTAGAAAGGCAAAGCCTGCTTCTAAGTTCACATGAAGGTACGGCCCTCATTCCAGTTCAGCTGGTAGGGGGCAGGTTACGTTTTTTCAAAGAAATTTGGATCAATTCTGTTCACAATCTTTGGATTCAGAACATTGTTTCAGAAGGGTACAGAATTGGTTTCAAGATGAGACCTCCTGCAAAGAGATTTTTTCTTTCCCGTGTCCCAGTAAATCCAGTGAAAGCTCAAGCATTTCTGAATTGTGTTTCAGATCTAGAGTTGGCTGGAGTAATTATGCCAGTTCCAGTTCCGGAACAGGGGATGGGGTTTTATTCAAATCTCTTCATTGTACCAAAGAAGGAGAATTCCTTCAGACCAGTTCTGGATCTAAAATTATTGAATCGTTATGTAAGGATACCAACGTTCAAGATGGTAACTGTAAGGACTATATTGCCTTTTGTTCAGCAAGGGAATTATATGTCCACAATAGATTTACAGGATGCATATCTGCATATTCCGATTCATCCAGATCATTATCAGTTCCTGAGATTCTCTTTTCTAGACAAGCATTACCAATTTGTGGCTCTACCGTTTGGCCTTGCTACAGCTCCAAGAATTTTCACAAAAATTCTCGGTGCCCTTCTGTCTGTAATCAGAGAACAGGGTATTGTGGTATTTCCTTATTTGGACGATATCTTGGTACTTGCTCAGTCTTTACATTTAGCAGAGTCTCATACGAATCGACTTGTGTTGTTTCTTCAAGATCATGGTTGGAGGATCAATTTACCAAAAAGTTCTTTGATTCCTCAAACAAGGGTAACCTTTCTGGGTTTCCAGATAGATTCAGTATCCATGACTCTGTCTTTAACAGACAAGAGACGTCTAAAATTGATTACAGCTTGTCGAAACCTTCAGTCTCAATCATTCCCTTCGGTAGCCTTATGCATGGAAATTCTAGGTCTTATGACTGCTGCATCGGACGCGATCCCCTTTGCTCGTTTTCACATGCGACCTCTTCAGCTCTGTATGCTGAACCAATGGTGCAGGGATTACACGAAGATATATCAATTAATATCTTTAAAACCGATTGTTCGACACTCTCTAACGTGGTGGACAGATCACCATCGTTTAATTCAGGGGGCTTCTTTTGTTCTTCCGACCTGGACTGTAATTTCAACAGATGCAAGTCTCACAGGTTGGGGAGCTGTGTGGGGATCTCTGACGGCACAAGGAGTTTGGGAATCTCAGGAGGTGAGATTACCGATCAATATTTTGGAACTCCGTGCAATTTTCAGAGCTCTTCAGTTTTGGCCTCTTCTGAAGAGAGAATCGTTCATTTGTTTTCAGACAGACAATGTCACAACTGTGGCATACATCAATCATCAAGGAGGGACTCACAGTCCTCTGGCTATGAAAGAAGTATCTCGAATTTTGGTTTGGGCGGAATCCAGCTCCTGTCTAATCTCTGCGGTTCATATCCCAGGTGTAGACAATTGGGAAGCGGATTATCTCAGTCGCCAAACGTTGCATCCGGGCGAATGGTCTCTTCACCCAGAGGTATTTCTTCAGATTGTTCAAATGTGGGGGCTCCCAGAGATAGATCTGTTGGCCTCTCATCTAAACAAGAAACTTCCCAGGTATCTGTCCAGATCCCGGGATCCTCAGGCGGAGGCAGTGGATGCATTATCACTTCCTTGGAAGTATCATCCTGCCTATATCTTTCCGCCTCTAGTTCTTCTTCCAAGAGTAATCTCCAAGATTCTGAGGGAATGCTCGTTTGTTCTGCTAATAGCTCCGGCATGGCCTCACAGGTTTTGGTATGCGGATCTTGTCCGGATGGCATCTTGCCAACCATGGACTCTTCCGTTAAGACCAGACCTTCTGTCGCAAGGTCCTCTTTTCCATCCGGATCTGAAATCCTTAAATTTAAAGGTATGGAGATTGAACGCTTGATTCTTGGTCAAAGAGGTTTCTCTGACTCCGTGATTAATACTATGTTACAGGCTCGTAAATCTGTATCTCGAGAGATATATTATAGAGTCTGGAAGACTTATATTTCTTGGTGTCTTTCTCATCATTTTTCTTGGCATTCTTTTAGAATACCGAGAATTTTACAGTTTCTTCAGGATGGTTTAGATAAGGGTTTGTCCGCAAGTTCTTTGAAAGGACAAATCTCCGCTCTTTCTGTTCTTTTTCACAGAAAGATTGCTATTCTTCCTGATATTCATTGTTTTGTACAAGCTTTGGTTCGTATAAAACCTGTCATTAAGTCAATTTCTCCTCCTTGGAGTTTGAATTTGGTTCTGGGAGCTCTTCAAGCTCCTCCGTTTGAACCTATGCATTCATTGGACATTAAATTACTTTCTTGGAAAGTTTTGTTCCTTTTGGCCATCTCTTCTGCTAGAAGAGTTTCTGAATTATCTGCTCTTTCTTGTGAGTCTCCTTTTTTGATTTTTCATCAGGATAAGGCGGTGTTGCGAACTTCTTTTGAATTTTTACCTAAGGTTGTGAATTCCAACAACATTAGTAGAGAAATTGTGGTTCCTTCATTATGTCCTAATCCTAAGAATTCTAAGGAGAAATCGTTGCATTCTTTGGATGTTGTTAGAGCTTTGAAATATTATGTTGAAGCTACGAAATCTTTCCGTAAGACTTCTAGTCTATTTGTTATCTTTTCCGGTTCTAGAAAAGGCCAGAAAGCTTCTGCCATTTCTTTGGCATCTTGGTTGAAATCTTTAATTCATCTTGCCTATGTTGAGTCGGGTAAAATTCCGCCTCAGAGAATTACAGCTCATTCTACTAGGTCAGTATCTACTTCCTGGGCGTTTAGGAATGAAGCTTCGGTTGACCAGATCTGCAAAGCAGCAACTTGGTCCTCTTTGCATACTTTTACTAAATTCTACCATTTTGATGTATTTTCTTCTTCTGAAGCAGTTTTTGGTAGAAAAGTTCTTCAGGCAGCGATTTCAGTTTGAATCTTCTGCTTATGTTTTTCGTTAAACTTTATTTTGGGTGTGGATTATTTTCAGCAGGAATTGGCTGTCTTTATTTTATCCCTCCCTCTCTAGTGACTCTTGTGTGGAAAGATCCACATCTTGGGTAGTCATTATCCCATACGTCACTAGCTCATGGACTCTTGTTAATTACATGAAAGAAAACATAATTTATGTAAGAACTTACCTGATAAATTCATTTCTTTCATATTAACAAGAGTCCATGAGGCCCACCCTTTTTTGTGGTGGTTATGATTTTTTTTGTATAAAGCACAATTATTCCAATTCCTTATTTTATATGCTTCGCACTTTTTTTCTTATCACCCCACTTCTTGGCTATTCGTTAAACTGATTTGTGGGTGTGGTGAGGGGTGTATTTATAGGCATTTTAAGGTTTGGGAAACTTTGCCCCTCCTGGTGGGAATGTATATCCCATACGTCACTAGCTCATGGACTCTTGTTAATATGAAAGAAATGAATTTATCAGGTAAGTTCTTACATAAATTATGTTTTTGTTAAAAAAAATACCTTTTTTTATTTCACTGCTACAGCAGCTTCCCCCACATAGAGATCCTCTTTTCAAACGTCAGCAATGACTAATCCGGCTTCCTCCAATCACAGCATGGCCTCAGCCAATGACTACCCTGGGGGGAAAGCTGTTATTGGAGGAAGCAGGATTAGTTATTGCTGACGTTTGAAAAGAGGATCTCTAGGTGGGGGAAGCTGCTGTAGCAGTGAAAAGAAGAAAAGGTAATTATTTTTAACAAAACGGCTGCTTTGTAAACTTTGATGAATGAAAGTGCCCCTGTTTTTAAAAGTATTTTTAAAAAACAGGCTTTCATTCACCAAAGTTTATCTTCACTTTAAGCTCATTTTTATGATTGAAGTAAATTGAAACATTGTTTAACCTGACCTTATAACCCTGCAGCCAAAACTACAATTGCATTGAATAATGGTAGTGCAAAGAAGGAAGAGGAAAAGGGAGGTTTTTGCAAACCAGCAAAAGAATTGAAAGAAGGAAGTGTGATGGATATTCTGAGGGGCCCTGGTATGTAGAAATTTAATTTAAACTAAATTTTGTGACATTTAAATTTTGTGACATTTCAATAAGGTCATATTGTATAAAATATACAGGTAAATTTAAGTGAGACAAGAATTATCTTTGCCAAAACTGGCTTCGGCACTGCAATATACTATGAAATAAATAGAAAATAATAAATGATCTGGTGGTTCTTAAAATCACGGCATGCTTTGTGTCATGACCCCCACTGAAAACCACATGTTGGTATTATTTGCTCCTTTCATCCGTTGTGTATATAGTCCCCAAGTGGCTTTCTGTTGGTCAAGCCACTTAAATAAATGAACTAGTAGCTATTCACTTTGTGTATTGGAATCTTGGGCCCACAATGACTTGGGGGAAAACTATGGTACCTTTTAGATAAATGTTAGCTATGCATAGTAAATATTTTAATATGGACTGTTAAATGTAACTTAAAAACGTTGTTCAAAAATTTCTGTGTAATAATGCACTTTGTTTTTTAAATACAATATCCTTGCACAATTTTAACCCATACTTGGTGATTGTAAACTTTAACTATTTAAATCCCATTATCAAATAATACTCTTAACAGGGGCACTTTAATTTATTAACGTTTAGATTGACACTTATTTTTTAAAAATACCTTTGCGTTAACATAATGCTGATCCTCTGCAGCACCTGCTGCATTCAATAGCCTATCAATGACCAATCTGGCTTCCTCCAATCGTTGCATTGCCCCACAAGCTGGACACCAAAGGGGGCACACACCGATTGGCGGAATCTGGATTCGTTGTTATGCTAATGAAAACAGCAGATGCGGTGGAGGATCAGCGTTATGTTTACCATAACGCAAATGTATTTTAAAAAGTAAGCGTCATTCTAAACTTTAATGAATTAAAGTGCTCCTGTTTTTAAGAGTATGATTTGAATATTGGGCTTTAATTTGTTAAAGTTTACAATCACTTTAACTGGCAAGATGATTGTTGTGTGTTCCATAACCAAATGCATAGATTTATAGTAGAAGCAATGTCTGGATACTAATCTTTACTGAACTTTTTTTTATTGTAGGCTTTTCGTCTCCATCATCCTCACAGACTGCATCTCCTACTGTTTCTAAAAGTACTGCACCTCTTACAAAGCCTACAGTGAGCACTTTCTCTATTGGCAAGGTTGCATTTGGAGAAGGTAACAAACAAGCTTTGGGACTTTGGCAATGCAACACTTGTCTTGTTGAGAACAAGGCATCTGATGGTAAATGTGTTGCCTGCTCTGCTTTGAAAGAGCAGCCCGCAGGAGCTCTAAAATCACAAACTACATCAACATTGCTCAGCAACACTAAAAACTCGGATGTGACAAGCACACAAGGTTTTGGAGATATATTTAAAGTGGCACCAGGAACATGGGAGTGTGAAACTTGTTTAGTCCAGAACAAACCAGAAGTGATAAAATGTGTTGCTTGTGAAACTCCAAAACCTGGGGCTGGAGTTAAACCTGCATTGTTGTTAACCCCTTCTACACAGGCTGTTAAGGCTATTACCACTTCGGACAAGACCCTTGCAAATGCCCCTTGCAGCCTTTTTGAAGCTTTTAAAAAGCCAGAGGGTTCTTGGGAATGTTCAGTATGCTGTGTGCAGAATAAAGAACAGGATTCCAAATGTGTGGCGTGCACTTCTGAAAAACCAGGTAAAGTAAGCACGTGTATGTGTGTGTATGTATATGTGTGTTTGTGTATCTCTATCCCCTCCTCTTGTTGGGGGCATAATTCGGTCGATCGCATGCCATCTCAGAGTATTTATGCTTTTTTGATGGCATCTAACAAAATGTTGTACAAGAGGTGTAGTTGCCTGGCCAGCCTGTATGGTAGATAAATGATTTCGTATTCTAACCTTTATCTCATTGGTGGTTAGGCCGACATATTGCTAATGGCATGCAGTGCAAGTCAATACATAAATGACATATGTTGAAGTACATTTAAGGCAAGTCTCGATTGGAAAAGTTTCACTGGTGTGTTCTGACCTTAAGATATTGGATGGTAAAACATACTTACAAGCCCTACACTTGTTAAGGCACTTGAAAATGCCCCTATGTGTTAACCAAGAACTTTTAGTTCCACCTAGTTTGGGAAGTACTGAGGGGGACAACATATTGCCCAGTATGGCCGTTCTTCTGTATGAACAACGGAGTCCCTGGGAAATACATTTTTTCTAGTTTATCATCTGCAGCGAGGAAACTAAAATCGTTTTACGATGTTACAAATTTTGGTATATTCGTTACTATATTCTGTCACAAAAGTTACACCTTTATGTTCTGTATTGATGTTTTTAGTGTTATGTATCAAATTTGATCTATTCATCCAGTCAACTTGTTTCTTGACTTTAAAAATAACACTCATGATAACCTCTTTTCATTTTTTAAGACTCAATGAGTCCACGGATCATCTTAATTGCTAATGGGATATTCACCTCCTAGTCAGCAGGAGGAGGCAAAGAGCACCACAGCAGAGCTGTTAAATAGCTCCTCCCTTCCCTCCCACTCCAGTCATTCTCTTTGCCTACGTTAGTGATAGGAAGAGGTAAAGTGAGGTGTTTAGATTCTTCAATCAAGAGTTTATTATTTTTAAAGTAGTGCAAGATTGTGCTGCTTTGTTCTAGAGTGTAGCCGTAGTCCATATCAGTCTCTACAGTAGAGCTTTGGTGGCTTTAGAGCAATGGGAACTTGTGGGACATAATTCTCACTATGCCTCCCATAATTTTCTTGCTGCCCTTATCCTTCAGTCTGAGATTTTCGTTTACTCAGCATTTTGATTTCCTCAGGTTGATGTGAGGGACAGGAGCTCTCAAACCTGAGAGCTGCCTTTACTGCCAGACAGAAGACAAGGTAAGTGCTACCTTATTTTCTGGGGATAAGGACTCAGAAATTTTGAATAGCACATCCGAGACATAAGGGGCTCTCTTTATCTAAACAGTGCTTTATGTGTGGACTTCGTTTCTTTCCTATCAGAAAGATATTTGGGGCAGTCTATGAAACAGGGCACTGGGGCTAGAGAAAGCAGTATGTTTTCTGAGGAGTTTCATTAGGGCTCCGGTGGTTTCACAGTTAGCGATGTATGGTGTATTAGGACACGCCCACGATGGGCAGTCCTTCCATTTTTTTTGGCGTCATTCAGTAGCGCTACAAGCTCTGAGTCGTTGCACAGATTACCAGGTCTGTTCTAGAGTCGCATGAGAGACATGCCTTTCTAGTGCAGACACGTAGTGATCCCAGCATCAAGTTGTTGTCAGAAATTTTCAAGCAGTATCTGAAAGGAAAAAGATAGTTTTGAAAAGATCCTAACGGTATTCTGTAAGGTGTGCTGAGGTTGGGGCAAGTTAATAGTGTTTTTTTTTTTTTTTTTTTACAGTAAACATAGGAATAATGTTAACTTGTCAATCTGCAGCAAAAAGAAAAGAACCGTTTTAAATTTAGAGACCGTAACGGTTTTTTACATTTATTTTTTCCAAACTATTTTGATAATTTTTATTTATTTAATAAATTTGTGCAAGCATGGACCAAGGGGACTTACAAGATGTCACCTGTGCTTTATGTTTTGACGCTAATGTGGAACCACCAATCCCTTTCTGTCCTTCATGTATTCAAAGGACTGTAAGTTATATGGATAAGATTTTTTTCTGAGCCAGTCTCCTCTAAGGCAGATGCTGTCCAAGAGTAATGTTAAAAGTCAATTTATGCTGTAGCTTTCTCCCCAAAATCCCAAATTTTACCGCCCTCACAAGCAGGTCCCTGCGCTTCCGCTATAGTCCCTTCGGGGATTTTGTTACAAGACAATAGCGTCTTATGTCTTCAACTATTTCTGATGCCTTGTCTGCTTTTTCAATGTTACAGAGCAAATGCAAGAGAAAGGCTAGACATTCAGTAAGCGAGGTATCGGACGCAATTGTCACAATTTCAGAAGTATCCTCCACACAACCTGAAGAGGGTACTGCAGTAGCTTCTGAAGGAGAAATTTCAGATTCCGAGGGTTTATTACCCCTGACAGACTCGGAGGTGGTTTCTTTCAGATTTAAACTTGATCACCTTCGTGTTTTACTCAGGGAGGTTTTGATTACCTTGGACGATAGTGACTCCACAGTGCTGGTGGTCCCTCAGAAGTCTAGTAAACTGGACAGATACTTTGAGGTTCCTTCCTATACAGATGTATTTCCAGTTCCCAAGAGAGCTACTGAAATTATTGCTAAGGAGTGGGAGAGACCGGGCATCCCTTTTTCTCCCTCACCTATTTTTAGGAAAATGTTTCAAATAGCCGACTCTGTTAAGGAGACTTGGCAAACGGTTCCTAAGGTAGAAGGAGCAGTTTCTACCCTTGCTAAAAGTACTACTATTCCCATAGAGGATAGTTGTGCTTTCAAAGACCCTATGGATAAAAAGTTAGAGGGGTTACTCAAGAAAATTTATGTACACCAGTGGCAGCCGGCTGTGTGCATTGCCACCATTACTAGTGCAGTGGCATATTGGTTTGATGCACTATCTGAGGCACTCAGGACTGAGACTTCTTTGGATGAGATCCAAGATAGAATAAAGGCTCTTAAGCTAGCAAATGCCTTTATTTTGGACGCTTCCCTTCAAGTTATCAAATTGGGAGCGAAGATATTGAGTTTCTCTCTTGGCCCGCAGAGCCTTATGGTTAAAATCCTTGTCTGCGGATGTGTCTTCTAAGTCTAAACTTCTAGCCATTCCCTACAAGGGGAAGACTTTGTTCGGACCCGATCTGAAGGAGATTATTTCTGATATCACGGGAGGTAAGGCCATCTTCTCCCGCAAAACAAGAGAAATAAACAAAAAGGACGTCAAAGCAATTTTGGTTCCTTTCGAAATTTCAAGGGAAACTCTTCCTCTTCTAAGCAGGAACATTCCAAACCTTCATGGAGACCCAGCCAGTCGTGGAACAAAGTAAAGTAGTTCAAGAAGCCGGCTAGTGACTCAAAGACCGCATGAAGGGCATGCCCCTGATCCGGGACCGGATCTGGTAGGGGGCGGACTTTCCTTCATTCAAGCCTGGGTTGGGGATGTCCAGGATCCCTGGGCAATAGAAATTGTCTCAGGGATACAAACTGGAGTTAAAAGTTTTCCCTCCCAGAGGCAGATTCGTAATTTCAAGATAATCTGCAGACCAGACGAAAAGAGGCGTTCTTACATTGTGTTAGCGACCTCTTTGTATTGGGAGTGATTGTCCCTGTTCCAATTCTGGAACAGGGAATGGGGTTTTATTCCAATCTATTTGTGGTTCCCAAAAAAGAGGGAACCTTCAGACCAATTCTAAACCTCAAGAATCTAAAGTTCCTCAGGGTACCGTCCTTCAAGATGGAAACTATTCGTTCAATTCTTCCATTGATCCAAGAGGGTCAATTTATGACCACAGTGGATTTAAACGACGCGTATCTACATGTTCCCATTCACAGGGATCATCACAAGTTCTTAAGGTTTGCTTTTCTGGACAAACATTACCAGTTTGTGGCTCTCCCTTTCAGTCTTGCCACAGCCCCCAGAATTTTCACAAAGGTTCTGGGATCTCTGTTGGCGGTGCTTCGTTTAAAAGGCATTGCAGTGGCGCCTTATCTGGATGACATTCTGGTTCAGAAGCCATCCTTTCAGCTAGCAAGATCCCACACTGACTTGGTGTTGTCCTTCCTAAGATCCCACGGCTGGAAGGTAAATTTAGAAAAGAGTTCCTTAGTTCCACACACGAGTGACTTTCCTAGGAACCATAATAGACTCTGTCTATGAAGATATTTTTGACAGAAGTCAGGAAATCAAAGATTATCGATACCTGTCTAGCCCTTCAGTCTACTCCTCGTCCATCAGTGGCTCAGTGCATGGAGTTAATCGGACTGATGGTGGCGGCAATGGACTCTCTTTCATCTCAGAGCTCTGCAGTTGAAACATGCTGAGACATTGGAACGGAGATTATTCGTACTTGTCCCCTCGGCTTCTACTGGAGCAGGAGACAAGGGACTCTCTTCAATGGTGGTTATCTCTGGATCATCTCTCCCAGGGAACATGCTTTCGCAGACCATCTTGGGTGATTGTGACAACAGATGCCAGCCTTCTAGGGTGGGGAGCAGTCTTGGGGCTCTTTAAAGGCTCAAGGAATATGGACTCGGGAAGAGTCTGTTTTGCCCATAAACATTCTGGAACTGAGAGCGATCTACAATGCTCTCCTGGCCTTGCCCCAGTTAGCCTCAATTCAGTTTCATGTTCCAGTCGGACAACGTAACGTCAGTGGCCTACATCAATCAAGGAGGAACAAGGAGTTCCTTGGCGATGACAGAGGTATCCAATATAATTCAGTGGGCGGAGACCCATTCTTGCTGTCTGTCGGCAATCCACATACCAGGGGTGGACATCTGTGAGGCGGATTTTCTGAGTTCCCATCCGGGGGAGTGGGAACTCCATCTGGAAGTGTTCTCCAGTTTGATCCTCAAGTGGGGTCAGCAGGAGTTAGATCTCATAGCGTCGAGGTAGAATGCCAAGCTCCCGAGATCCAGGGACCCCCAGGCGGAACTGATAGGTGCTCTGGCGGCCCCTTGGACCTTCAATCTAGTATACCTGTTTCCTTCGTTTGCTCTTCTTCCTTGAGTAATTGCTCGCATCAAACAGGAAAGGGCCTCGGTTATCCTCATAGCACCGGCCTGGCCTCGCATGATTTGGTACGCAGATCTGGTGGAGATGACATCTCTACCACCTTGGAGACTTCCGTTATGGAAAGATCTTCTGATTCAAGGGCTTTTCCTTCACCCAAACTAGTTTCTCTGAATCTGACTGCTTGGCGTTTGAACGCTTTATTTTATCCAAGCGGGGCTTTTCTGATCCGGTCAAAGAGAAGGATTTACCATAAGATTTGTCGTAAATATCTTTATTGGTGCGTATCCTAAGGCTACTCATGGAGTAAAGTTAGGATTCCTAGGAGTTTGTCTTTTTTCCAGGAAAGTTTGGAGAAAGGTTTATCGACGAGTTCCCTAAAGGGTCAAATATCGGCTTTATCTATCTTGTTACACAAACGTCTGGCGGATTTCCCAGATGTACAGTCTTTTTGTCAAGCCTGTGTTCAAACCAGTTACTCCTCAATGGAGTCCTAATTTAGTTCTCAATGTTCTTCAAGGGGCTCCGTTTGAGCCTATGCATTCCTTAGATATTAAGTTATCTTGGAAGGTTTTATTTCTGGTGGCTATTTCTTCTGCTCTGAGAGTGTCAGAACTCTCTGCATTACTGTATGAGTCTCCTTATCTTATTTTCCATTCAGATAAGGTGGTTTTGCATACCAAATTAGGATTTCTTCCTAAGGTTGTTTCTGATCGGAACATAAATCAAAAGATTGTTGTGCCTTCCTTGTGTCCTAATCCTTCTTCTAAGAAGGAAAGACTTTTGCACAATTTGGACGTGGTCCGTGCTTTAAAGTTTTACCTGCAGGCGACTAAGGACTTTCTTCAGTCTTCTTCAGTCTTCTTCTTTGTGGTTTTCTCGGGAAAATGCAAGGGACAGAAAGCTACGGCTACTTCTTTCTTTTTGGCTGAAGAGCATCATACGTTTTGCATATGAGACTGCTGAGTTACAGCTTATTCCACCAAGGGTTGTTGCTTCCTCATGGGCATTCAAAAATGAAGCTTCTGTGGAACTGATTTGCAAGGCTGCAACTTGGTCCTCTCCACACTTTTTCAAAGTTTTACAAATTTGACACTTTTGCCTTGGCTGAGGCTGTTTTTGGGAGAAACGTTCTTCAAGCAGTGGTGCCTTCCGTTTAAGTTCCCTGTCTTGTCCCTCCCATATCATCTGTGTACTCTAGCTTGGGTATTGAATCCCATTAGTAATTAAGATGATCCGTGGACTCATTGTGTCTTAAAAAACAAAATTTATGCTTACCTGATAAATTTTATTTTTTGACACAAGTCCACGGCCCGCCCTGTTCTTTAAGAGAGGTTGTGGGTTATTGTAAACTTAAGACACCCCTGCACCTTGGCTTTTCCTTTCTCTTCCTAACTTCGGTCGAATGACTGGAGTGGGAGGGAAGGGAGGAGCTATTTAACAGCTCTGCTGTGGTGCTCTTTGCCTCCTCCTGACCAGGAGGTGAATATCCCATTATTAATTAAGATCCGTGGGCTCATCGTGTCAAAAAAGAAATAAATTTATCAGGTAAGCATTAATTTTCTTTCTTTGAGTCTTAAACTCAAATCATGTGATTGATGTTTATATGCATTTTCTAGTGAGCAATTTTTTTTAACCCTTATAAATTGGCGCTTTGCCACCGCAAAAGGAAACTTTTTTCATTATTTCAATACCCCTTGTTTGCCTCTTGCTTTTTGCTTTCAGAGGCCTATGCTATTGCATTTTTTTCCCATTCCTGAAACTGTCATCTAAGGAATTAGATGATTTTGCTTTATATGTTGTTTTTTCTCCTACATTGTGCAAGATGTCCCAATCTGATCCTGTCTCAGAAGTTTCTGCTGAAACATTGCTGCCTGACATCGGTTCTACCAAAGCTAAGTGCATTTGTTGTAAAATTGTAGAAATTATTCCACCGAATGTCATTTGTAATAGTTGACATGATAAACTTTTACATGCAGATTGTGTTTCTATCAGTAATAGTACATTGCCAGTTGCAGTTCCTTCAACTTCTAATGTGCATGATATACCTGTAAATTTTAAAGAATTTGTTTCTGATTCTATTATGAAGGCTTTGTCTGCATTTCCACCTTCTAATAAACGTAAAAGGTCTTTTAAAACTTCTCATTTAGCTGATGAAATTTCAAATGACCAACAACATAATTCATCCTCTTCTGATGAGGATCTATCTGAAACAGAAGATCCTTCCTCAGACATTGACACTGACAAATCTACTTATTTATTTAAAATAGAGTATATGCGTTCTTTATTAAAAGAAGTGTTAATTACTTTGGATATTGAGGTAGCCAGTCCTATTGACGTTCCCTCTAATAAACGTTTAAATGCTGTTTTTAAACCTCCTATGGTTTCCCCAGGGGTTTTTCCCATTCCTGAGGCTATTTCTGATATGATTTCTAGAAAATGGAATAAGCCAGGTACTACTTTTATTCCTTTTTCAAGGTTTAAAAAATTGTATCCTTTACCAGCAAAATCTAAAGAGTTTTGGGAAAAAATTTCTACTCTTGCTAAACGTACCACTATTCCTATGGAGGATAGAACTTCCTTTAAGGATCCTTTAGATAGGAAGCTTGAATCTTATCTAAGGAAGGCCTATTTATATTCAGGTCATCTTCTCAGACCTGCTATTTCTTTGGCTGATGTTGCGGCTGCATCAACTTTCTGGTTGGAAAATTTAGTGCAACACGAATTGGATTCTGACATATCTAGCGTTGTTCGCTTACTGCAACATGCTTATTTTATTTGTGATGCCATTTTTTGATATTATCAAAATTGATGTTAGATCCATGTTTGTTGCTCTTCCATTTGGCCTAGCAACAGCTCCAAGAATCTTTTCAAAGGTTCTGGGTTCCCTACTATCTGTAATCAGAGAACAGGGTATTGTGGTGTTTCCTTATTTGGACGATATCTTGGTACTAGCTCAGTCTTTACATACTGCAGAATCTCACACGAATCAACTAGTGTTTCTTCGGAAAACATGGTTGGAGAATCAATTTACCAAAAAGTTTCTTGATTCCTCGGACACGGGTCACCTTTTTAGGCTTCCAGATAGATTCAGTGTCCATGACTCTGTCTCTAACAGACAAGAGATGATTAAAATTGGTCGCAGCATGCCTACTCCTTCAGTCTCAGTCATTCCCTTCAGTGGCTATGTGCATGGAAGTTTTAGGTCTCATGACTGCAGCATCGGACGAAGATATCACAATTAATATCCTTGAATCCCAATGTACGACACTCTCTGACATGGTGGATAGATCACCATTGTTTGTTTCAAGGGGCTTCTTTTGTTCGCCCAACCTGGACTGTGATCTCAACAGATGCGAGTCTTTCAGATTGGGGAGATGTTTGGGGATCTCTGACAGCTCAAGAGGCGAGATTACCAATAAATATTTTAGAACTCTGTGCAATTTTCAGGGCTCTTCAGTTCTGGCCTCTGCTAAAGAGAGAACCGTTCATTTGTTTTCAGACAGACATCACAACTGTGGCTTATGTCAATCATCAGGGTGGGACTCACAGTCCCCAAGCTATGAAAGAACTATCTCGGATACTTGTCTGGGCGGAATCCAGCTCCTTTCTAATTTCTGCGGTGCATATCCCAGGTGTAGACAATTGGGAGGCGGATTATCTCAGCCGCCAGACTTTACATCCAGGGGAATGGTCTCTCCATCCAGATGTGTTTTCTCAGATTGTTCAGAAGTGGGGGCTTCCAGAGATAGATCTCATGGCCTCTCATCTAAACAAGAAACTTCCCAGATGCCTGTCCAAGTCCAGGGATGTTCAGGCAGAAGCAGTGGATGCGCTGACACTTCCTTGGTGTTATCATCCTGCTTACATCTTCCCGCCTCTAGTTCTCCTTCCAAGAGTGATCTCCAAAATCATCATGGAACAGTCTTTTGTGTTGCTGGTGGCTCCAGCATGGCCACACAGGTTTTGGTATGCGGATCTGGTTCGGATGTCCAGTTGCCCGCCTTGGCCACTTCCGTTACGACCGGACCTACTATCTCAAGGTCCGTTTTTCCATCAGGATCTCAAATCATTAAATTTGAAGGTATGGAAATTGAACGCTTGGTTCTAAGTCATAGAGGTTTCTCTGACTCAGTGATTAATACTATGTTACAAGCTCGTAAATCTGTCTCTAGAAAGATTTATTATAGAGTTTGGAAGACTTGCATTTCATGGTGTTCTTCTCATAAATTCTCCTGGCATTCTTTTAGAATTCCTAGAATTTTACAGTTCCTTCAGGATGGTTTGGATAAGGGTTTGTCTGCAAGTTCCTTGAAAGGACAAATCTCAGCTCTTTCTGTTTTATTTAACAGAAAGATTTTCACACTTCCTGATATTCACTGTTTTGTACAGGCTTTAGTTCGTATTAAACCTGTCATTAACTCAATTTCTCCTCCTTGGAGTCTTAATTTGGTTCTGAAGGCTTTACAAGCTCCTCCATTTGAGCCTATGCATTCTTTGGACATTAAACTACTTTCTTGGAAAGTGTTGTTTCTTTTGGCTATCTCTTCTGCTAGAAGAGTTTCTGAACTATCTGCTCTGTCTTGTGAGTCTCCTTTTCTGATTTTTCATCAGGATAAGGCAGTTTTGCGGACTTCTTTTCAATTTTTACCTAAGGTTGTGAATTCTAACAACATTAGTAGAGAAATTGTTGTCCCTTCCTTATGTCCCAATCCTAAGAATTCTTTGGAGAGATCCTTACATTCTTTGGATGTGGTAAGAGCTTTGAAATATGTGGAAGCTACTAAAGATTTCAGGAAGACATCCAGTCTATTTGTTTAATTTTCTGGTCCTAGGAAAGGTCAGAAGGCTTCTGCTATTTCCTTGGCTTCTTGGTTGAAACTTTTGATTTATCAAGCTTATTTGGAGTCGGGTCAGGCCCCGCCTCAGAGAATTACATTTTACTAGATCAGTCTCCACTTCGTGGGCTTTTAAGAATGAAGCTTCAGTTGATCAGATTTGCAAAGCGGCGACTTGGTCCTCTTTGCATACATTTACTAAATTCTACCGTTTTGATGTATTTGCTTCTTCGGAAGCAGTTTTTGGTGGAAAAGTTCTTTAGGCAGCTGTTTCAGTTTGATTCTTCTGCTTTTTGATTTGTTTTTTTTCTTTCAAAAATGAAAATAAACTTATTTTTTTGGGTTGTGGATTAATTTTTTTCAGCGGAATATGGCTGTTTTTATTTTTATTCCCTCCCTCTCTAGTGATTCTTGAAAGGAAGAATCCACATCTTGGGTATTGATATCCCATATGTCACTAGCTCATGGACTCTTGTCAATATGAAAGAAATTAATTTATCAGGTAAGTTCTTCCATAAATTATGTTTTAAAAAAATTTTTTACCTTAAAAAATATTAATTTTGAGATATGAAATTCCTTTATCTCTTTTTTATAATTTATTTTTACTACAAATATATTATATCAATATGATAAATATTTATAATATCTCACGCAATGCCTCCAAATAATATGTCAAATATTAATAAGAATCTCGGCAGTACTCTCCAAGTAATATGTCCGTATATGGCAGGGTTATAACACAATATATTTAATAATTATCCTTTTAAACTAAACCCAAAATATGCATATACTAGATACAAAATTAATATAAATTCCTGAATTCTTTATCATTAGTTAATATCTATGAACACATTGAAATATATTTGTAGGAACCAGAAAATGAATCAATATTATACACGTTTAAAAACTATTAAAATATGTTTCTCTTACATGGTGTATCCAGTCCACGGATTCATCCTTACTTGTGGGTTATTCTCAATCCCTACAGGAAGTGGCAAAGAGAGCACACAGCAGAGCTGTCCATATAGCTCCCCTCAGGCTCCGTCCCCCCAGTCATTCTCTTTGCCGCTCTAACAAGTAGCATCTCCACGGGAGGGTAAAGAGTATGTGGTGTTAGATTTGTAGTTTTTATTTCTTCAATCAAGAGTTTATTTTAAAATAGTGCCGGTTTGTACTATTTACTCTGAGGCAGAAAGTGATGAAGATTTCTGCTGAGAGGAAAAAGATTTTAGCATGTTGTAACTAAAATCCATTGCTGTTCCCACACAGGACTGTTGAGTACCGGAGAACTTCAGTTGGGGGGAACAGTTTGCAGGCTTAACTGCTTAAGGTATGCTCAGTCACTTTTTTTCTAACAAGACTTGGTAATGCTAGAAGACTGACAGAAATCCCCATGTGGGAAGGTAAGCCATATTCTGAGACTCTGTATAGAAGGATGGCTTAGTTTAAAGGGCTTACATCACTGGTGGACACTGTTATGGGGAAAATCGATTATTTTTCTACTATAATCTGACATTTGCACAAGTGTTTATGTTTGGAGTGAAGAGGGAGGGGGCCTAATTTTCGCGCCTCAGTTGCGCAGTTATTTTGCAAGACAGCTTCATGTAGCTTAGCTTCACATGTAGAGTCCAGAGATTGCAGGAGGACTACAGGGAGGCTTATTTTCGTTCCAAAACTAATCCCCAAGGAAGGTAGGGCCACAACAGAGCCTGTGGCATAGTGCTGTAGTGTGTAAAACCGGTGGCCTGCTTCAATTTGCTCCGGTTTGGGCAATAAGGGGTTAATTGGCTTGAAACTTGGTGTGCAATCATTTCAAAGCATTAGGATCATATGGTGTAAATTTCATAAAGATTGGAGGGTTTTTTGAGATTTGGTAAAAAAAGTGTGTGCCTTTTATTATTTAAAGGCACAGTACCGTTTTTTCACAAAGTGTATTTTTCTGTATTTGAGTGCTATCTAAGTCTGTCTAACATGTCTGAGCCTACAGATAGACCTTGTTCTATGTGTTTAAAAGCCATGGCGGTACCCTTATTGCATTTATGTTTAAAGTGTGCTAAGGTGTCTAAACATTTTAATGACCATGCAGTGACACTTAAAAATGTAGCCCAAGATGATTCTTTGACAGAAGGTAATGAGGATAGTCCTCCTTCCTCTCCCCATGTGTCGACACCAGTTACGCCCGCGCAAGCGTTGCCTAGTACCTCTAGCGCATTGTGCCCTATTACTTTACAGCAATTAGCAGCAGTCATGGATAATTCCCTGGCGGCATTTCTATCCAAACTGCCAGTTTTTCCAAAAAAGCGTGATAGCTCAGTTTTAAGAACAGAGGATGAGCAATCAGAAGCTTTGGATGATTTATCTGTTGTACCCTCACAACACTCTGAAGTTGGAGAAATTTCTGACACAGGAAAAGTTTCTCAGCGGCAGATTCAGATTCCTTAGCGTTTAAATTTAAGCTGGAACACCTCCACGTCCTGTTTAAGGAGGTTTTAGCTACGCTGGATGATTGTGACCCCATGGTGGTCCCAGAAAAATTGTGTAAAATGGACAGGTTTTTAGAGGTCCCTGTATATACTGATGCGTTTCCGATCCCGGAGAGGGTGGCGGATATTGGGACTAGGGAGTGGGAGAGACCAGGTGTACCTTTTGTTCCCCCTCCTATCTTTAAGAAAATGTTCCCCATAAATGACCCCAGGCGGGATGCGTGGCAGACGGTCCCTACGGTAGAGGGAGCTGTTTCAACACTTGCTAAGCGTACAACTATAACAATAGAAGACAGTTGTGCTTTTAAAGACCCTATGGATAAAAAATTGGAAGGTTTGCTGAAGAAAATGTTTGTTCAGCAAGGTTTTCTTCTTCAGCCAATTGCCGGCATTATTCCTGTAATTCATGGATAGACTTCATGCTCTAAAGCTGGCAAATTCTTTTATCACAGATGCCGCTTTACAATTAGCTAAGTTAGAGGCGAAAAATTCTGGTTTTGCCATTATGGCGCGGAGAGCGCTTTGGCTCAAATCATGGTCGGCTGACGTGTCGTCCAAAACAAAATTACTAAACATTCATTTCAATGGAAAGACCCTTTTTGGTCCCGAGTTAAAAGAAATTATTGGGGATTTCACTGGGGGGAAGTGCCATGCCCTCCCGCAGGATAGACTGTTTAAGGCCAAAAACAAGGCTAATTTTTGCAACTTCAGGAGCGGACCTGCTTCAACCTCTGCTGCTGCTAAGCAAGAGGGTAACGCTTCACAGCCCAAAGCAACCTGGAAACCCTTGCAGGGCTGGAATAAGGGTAAACAGGCCAAGAAGCCTGCGCCTGCTACCAAGACAGCATGAAGGGGTAGCCCCTGATCCGGGACAGGATCTAGTAGGGGGCAGACTTTCTCTCTTCGCTCAGGCTTGGGCAAGAGATGTTCCAGATCCCTGGGCATTAGAAATTGTGGCTTAGGGGTATCTTCTAGAATTCAAGGACTCTCCCCCAAGGGGAAGGTTCCACATTTCTCGTTTGTCTTCAGACCAGACAAAGAAACAGGCGTTCTTACGCTGTGTAGAAGATCTTCTAAAGATGGGAGTGATACACCCAGTTCCAATTGCAGAACAAGGACTGGGTTTTTACTCAAACCTGTTTGTAGTTCCCAAAAAGGAGGGAACTTTCAGGCCAATCCTGGATCTAAAAATTCTAAACAAATTCCTCAGAGTTCCATCTTTCAAAATGGAAACCATTCGGACAATCTTGCCGATGATCCAGGAAGGTCAATATATGACTACCGTGGATCTAAAGGATGCGTACCTACATATTCCTATCCACAAAGATCATCGGTTTCTAAGGTTCACCTTTCTGGACATGCATTACCAGTTCATGGCCCTTCCTTTCGGGTTGGCCACCGCTCCCAGAATTTTCACAAAGGTGCTGGGGTCCCTTCTAGCGGTTCTAAGACCGCGGGGCATTGCAGTAGCACCTTACCTAGACGACATTTTAATTCAGGCGTCTTCTTTCCACAGAGCCAAGGCTCATACGGACATTGTTCTGGCCTTTCTAAGGTCTCACGGGTGGAAGGTGAACGTCGAAAAAAGTTCTCTGTCCCCGCTCACAAGGGTTCCCTTCCTGGGAACACTAATAGACTCGGTAGAAATGAAAATCTTTCTGACAGAGGTCAGGAAGTCAAAACGTTTGAATACTTGCCGAGTTCTTCATTCCATTCCTCGGCCTTCTGTGGCTCAGTGCATGGAGGTAATCGGTTTAATGGTTGCGGCAATGGACGTAGTCCCTTTTGCCCGAATTCATCTAAGACCACTGCAACTGTGCATGCCTCAAACAGTGGAATGGGGATTATGCAGATTTGTCTCCTCAAATACAAATGGACCAGAAAACCAGAGACTCTCTTCTCTGGTGGTTGTCTCAGGGAATGAGTTTCCGCAGACCGGAGTGGATCATTGTCACAACCGATGCCAGTCTGTTAGGCTGGGGTGCGGTCTGGGACTCCCTGAAAGCTCAGGGTCTATGGTCTCGTTAAGAATCTCTTCTCCCGATAAACATTTTGGAACTGAGAGCGATATTCAATACCCTCCAGGCATGGCCTCAACTAGCGGAGGCCAAATTCATCAGATTTCAGCCGGACAACATCACGACTGTAGCGTACATCAATCATCAGGGAGGAACAAAGAGTTCCCTAGCGATGAAGGAAGTAACCAAGATCATCAAATGGGCGGAGGATCACTCCTGCCATCTATCTGCAATTCACATCCCAGGAGTAGACAACTGGGAGGCGGATTTTCTGAGTCGTCAGACTTTCCATCCGGGGGAGTGGGAACTCCACCCGGAGGTTTTTGCTCAGCTGACCCAGCTATGGGGCATTCCAGAATTGGATCTGATGGCGTCCCGTCAGAACACCAAACTTCCCCTTTACGGATACAGATCCAGGGATCCCAAGGCGGCATTGATAGATGCTTTAGTAGCGCCTTGGTCTTTCACTCTAGCTTATGTCTTTCCACCATTTCCTCTTCTCCCTCGGCTAGTAGCCAGAATCAAACAGGAGAAGGCTTCGGTAATTCTGATAGCGCCTGCGTGACCACGCAGGACTTGGTATGCAGACCTAGTGGACATGTCATCGGCTCCACCATGGAAACTGCCATCGAGGCATGATCTTCTAATTCAAGGTCCATTCAAGCATCCAAATCTAGTTTCTCTGCAACTGACTGCTTGGAGATTGAACGCTTAATTCTAGCTAAGCGTGGGTTCTCTGAATCAGTTATAGATACTCTGACCCAGGCTAGAAAGCCTGTCACCAGGAAAATTTACCATAAGATATGGCGGAAATATCTTTGTTGGTGCGAATCCAAGGGTTACTCGTGGAGTAAGGTTAGGATTCCAAGGATATTGTCCTTTCTCCAAGAAGGTTTGGAGAAAGGTCTGTCAGCTAGTTCCTTAAAGGGACAGATATCTGCTCTGTCTATCCTGTTACACAAGCGTCTGGCAGCTGTACCAGACGTTCAGGCGTTTGCACAGGCCCTAGTTAGAATCAAGCCTGTCTACAGACCTGTGGCTCCTCCATGGAGTCTAAATTTAGTTTCTCCAACATAGGTGTGTCCGGTCCACGGCGTCATCCTTACTTGTGGGATATTCTCTTCCCCAACAGGAAATGGCAAAGAGCCCAGCAAAGCTGGTCACATGATCCCTCCTAGGCTCCGCCTACCCCAGTCATTCTCTTTGCCGTTGTACAGGCAACATCTCCACGGAGATGGCTTAGAGTTTTTTAGTGTTTAACTGTAGTTTTTCATTATTCAATCAAGAGTTTGTTATTTTCAAATAGTGCTGGTACGTACTATTTACTCAGAAACAGAAAAGAGATGAAGAATTCTGTTTGTATGAGGAAAATGATTTTAGCAACCGTAACTAAAATCCATGGCTGTTCCACACAGGACTGTTGAGAGCAATTAACTTCAGTTGGGGGAACAGTTTGCAGTCTCTTGCTGCTGGAGGTATGACACATTCTAACAAGACGATGTAATGCTGGAAGCTGTCATTTTCCCTATGGGATCCGGTAAGCCATGTTTATTACGATTGTAAATAAGGGCTTCACAAGGGCTTATTTAAACTGTAGATTTTTTTTGGGCTAAATCGATTGATATAACACTTATTTAGCCTTGAGGAATCATTTATTCTGGGTATTTTGATTTAATAATATCGGCAGGCACTGTTTTAGACACCTTATTCTTTAGGGGCTTTCCCAAAGCATAGGCAGAGTCTCATTTTCGCGCCGGTGTTGCGCACTTGTTTTTGAGAGGCATGGCATGCAGTCGCATGTGAGAGGAGCTCTGATACTCATAAAAGACTTCTGAAGGCGTCATTTGGTATCGTATTCCCCTTTGGGTTTGGTTGGGTCTCAGCAAAGCAGATACCAGGGACTGTAAAGGGGTTTAAAGCTTAAAACGGCTCCGGTTCCGTTATTTTAAGGGTTAAAGCTTCCAAAATTGGTGTGCAATATTTTCAAGGCTTTAAGACGCTGTGGTGAAAATTTGGTGAATTTTGAACAATTCCTTCATGTTTTTTCGCAATTGCAGTAATGAAGTGTGTTCAGTTTAAAATTTAAAGTGACAGTAACGGTTTTATTTTAAAACGTTTTTTGTACTTTCTGATCAAGTTTATGCCTGTTTAACATGTCTGAACTACCAGATAGACTGTGTTCTGAATGTGGGGAAGCCAGAATTCCTATTCATTTAAATAAATGTGATTTATGTGATAATGACAATGATGCCCAAGATGATTCCTCAAGTGAGGGGAGTAAGCATGGTACTGCATCATTCCCTCCTTCGTCTACACGAGTCTTGCCCACTCAGGAGGCCCCTAGTACATCTAGCGCGCCAATACTCCTTACTATGCAACAATTAACGGCTGTAATGGATAATTCTGTCAAAAACATTTTAGCCAAAATGAACCCTTGTCAGCGTAAGCGTGGATGCTCTGTTTTAGTTACTGAAGAGCATGACGACGCTGATATTAATATCTCTGAAGGGCCCCTAACCCAATTTGAGGGGGCCAGGGAGGTTTTGTCTGAGGGAGAAATTACTGATTTAGGGAACATTTCTCAGCAGGCTGAATCTGATGTGATTACATTTAAATTTAAATTGGAACATCTCCGCATTTTGCTTAAGGAGGTATTATCCACTCTGGATGATTGTGAAAATTTAGTCATCCCAGAGAAACTATGTAAAATGGACAAGTTCCTAGAGGTGCCGGGGCTCCCAGAAGCTTTTCCTATACCCAAGCGGGTGGCGGACATTGTTAATAAAGAATGGGAAAGGCCCGGTATTCCTTTCGTCCCTCCCCCCATATTTAAAAAATTGTTTCCTATGGTCGACCCCAGAAAGGACTTATGGCAGTCAGTCCCCAAGGTCGAGGGAGCGGTTTCTACTTTAAACAAACGCACCACTATTCCCATAGAGGATAGTTGTGCTTTCAAAGATCCTATGGATAAAAAATTAGAAGGTTTGCTTAAAAAGATGTTTGTTCAGCAGGGTTACCTTCTACAACCCATTTCATGCATTGTCCCTGTCACTACAGCCGCATATTTCTGGTTTGATGAACTGCTTAAGGTGCTCGATAGTGACTCTCCTCCTTATGAGGAGATTATGGACAGAATCAATGCTCTCAAATTGGCTAATTCTTTCACTCTAGACGCCTCTTTGCAATTGGCTAAGTTAGCGGCTAAGAACTCTGGGTTTGCTATTGTGGCGCGCAGAGCGCTTTGGTTGAAATCTTGGTCGGCTGATGCGTCTTCCAAGAACAAGCTACTAAACATTCCTTTCAAGGGGAAAACGCTGTTTGGTCCTGACTTGAAAGAGATTATATCTGATATCACTGGGGGTAAGGGCCACGCCCTTCCTCAGGATCGGCCCTTCAAGGCAAAAAATAGACCTAATTTTCGTCCCTTTCGTAAAAACGGACCAGCCCAAGGTGCTACGTCCTCTAAGCAAGAGGGTAATACTTCTCAGGCCAAGCCAGCTTGGAGACCAATGCAAGGCTGGAACAAGGGAAAGCAGGCCAAGAAACCTGCCACTGCTACCAAGACAGCATGAAATATTGGCCCCCGATCCGGGACCGGATCTGGTGGGGGGCAGACTCTCTCTCTTCGCTCAGGCTTGGGCAAGAGATGTTCTGGATCCTTGGGCGCTAGAAATAGTCTCCCAGGGTTATCTTCTGGAATTCAAGGGACTTCCCCCAAGGGGGAGGTTCCACAAGTCGCAGTTGTCTTCAGACCACATAAAAAGACAGGCGTTCTTACATTGTGTAGAAGACCTGTTAAAAATGGGAGTGATTCATCCTGTTCCATTAAGAGAACAAGGGATGGGGTTCTACTCCAATCTGTTCATAGTTCCCAAAAAAGAGGGAACGTTCAGACCAATCCTAGATCTCAAGATCTTAAACAAATTTCTCAAGGTCCCATCGTTCAAGATGGAAACCATTCGAACTATCCTTCCTTCCATCCAGGAAGGTCAATTTATGACCACGGTGGATTTAAAGGATGCGTATCTACATATTCCTATCCACAAGGAACATCATCGGTTCCTAAGGTTTGCATTCCTGGACAAACATTACCAGTTCGTGGCGCTTCCTTTCGGATTAGCCACTGCTCCAAGGATTTTCACAAAGGTACTAGGGTCCCTTCTAGCGGTGCTAAGACCAAGGGGCATTGCAGTAGTACCTTACCTGGACGACATTCTGATTCAAGCGTCGTCCCTTCCTCAAGCAAAGGCTCACACGGACATTGTCCTGGCCTTTCTCAGATCTCACGGCTGGAAAGTGAACGTGGAAAAGAGTTCTCTATCCCCGTCAACAAGGGTTCCCTTCTTGGGAACAATTATAGACTCCTTAGAAATGAGGATCTTTCTAACAGAGGCCAGAAAAACAAAGCTTCTGGACTCTTGTCGGATACTTCATTCCGTTCCTCTTCCTTCCATAGCTCAGTGCATGGAAGTGATCGGGTTGATGGTGGCGGCGATGGACATAGTTCCTTTTGCGCGCATTCATCTAAGACCATTACAACTGTGCATGCTCAGTCAGTGGAATGGGGACTATACAGACTTGTCTCCGAAGATACAAGTAAATCAGAGGACCAGAGACTCACTCCGTTGGTGGCTGTCCATGGACAATCTGTCTCAAGGGATGATGTTCCACAGACCAGAGTGGGTCATTGTCACGACCGACGCCAGTCTGATAGGCTGGGGCGCGGTCTGGGGATCCCTGAAAGCTCAGGGTCTTTGGTCTCGGGAAGAATCTCTTCTACCGATAAATATTCTGGAACTGAGAGCGATATTCAATGCGCTCCAGGCCTGGCCCCAGCTTGCGAGGACCAGGTTCATACGGTTTCAATCAGACAACATGACGACTGTGGCGTACATCAACCATCAGGGGGGAACAAGGAGTTCCCTAGCGATGGAAGAAGTAACCAAAATTATTCTTTGGGCGGAGTCTCACTCCTGCCACCTGTCTGCTATCCACATCCCAGGAGTGGAAAATTGGGAAGCGGATTTTCTGAGTCGTCAGACATTGCATCCGGGGGAGTGGGAACTCCATCCGGAAATCTTTGCCCAAGTCACTCACCTGTGGGGCATTCCAGACATGGATCTGATGGCCTCTCGTCAGAACTTCAAAGTTCCTTGCTACGGGGCCAGATCCAGGGATCCCAAGGCGGCTCTAGTGGATGCACTAGTAGCA
Source organism: Bombina bombina (assembly GCF_027579735.1). Classification (NCBI taxonomy): domain Eukaryota; kingdom Metazoa; phylum Chordata; class Amphibia; order Anura; family Bombinatoridae; genus Bombina; species Bombina bombina. The sequence continues at coordinate 729,459,275 of NC_069503.1, read as the reverse complement.
CCTTGGACCTTCAAACTAGCTTATGTGTTCCCGCCATTTCCTCTCATCCCCAGGCTGATAGCCAGGATCAAGCAGGAGAGGGCGTCGGTGATCTTGATAGCTCCTGCGTGGCCACGCAGGACTTGGTATGCAGATCTGGTGAATATGTCATCGGCTCCACCTTGGAAGCTACCTTTGAGACGAGACCTTCTTGTTCAGGGTCCGTTCGAACATCCGAATCTGGTTTCACTCCAGCTGACTGCTTGGAGATTGAACGCTTGATTTTATCGAAGCGAGGATTCTCAGATTCTGTGATCGATACTCTTGTTCAGGCCAGAAAGCCTGTGACTAGAAAGATTTACCACAAAATTTGGAAAAAATATATCTGTTGGTGTGAATCTAAAGGATTCCCTTGGGACAAGGTTAAGATTCCTAGGATTCTATCCTTCCTTCAAGAAGGATTGGAGAAAGGATTATCTGCAAGTTCTCTGAAGGGACAGATTTCTGCCTTGTCGGTATTACTTCACAAAAGGCTGGCAGCTGTGCCAGATGTTCAAGCCTTTGTTCAGGCTCTGGTTAGAATCAAGCCTGTTTACAAACCTTTGACTCCTCCTTGGAGTCTCAATTTAGTTCTTTCAGTTCTTCAGGGGGTTCCGTTTGAACCCTTACATTCCGTTGATATTAAGTTATTATCTTGGAAAGTTTTGTTTTTAGTTGCGATTTCTTCTGCTAGAAGAGTCTCAGAATTATCTGCTCTGCAGTGTTCTCCTCCTTATCTGGTGTTCCATGCAGATAAGGTGGTTTTACGTACTAAACCTGGTTTTCTTCCAAAAGTTGTTTCTAACAAAAACATTAACCAGGAGATTATCGTACCTTCTCTGTGTCCAAAACCAGTTTCAAAGAAGGAACGTTTGTTGCACAATTTGGATGTTGTTCGCGCTCTAAAATTCTATTTAGATGCTACAAAGGATTTTAGACAAACATCTTCCTTGTTTGTTGTTTATTCAGGTAAAAGGAGAGGTCAAAAAGCAACTTCTACCTCTCTCTCTTTTTGGATTAAAAGCATCATCAGATTGGCTTACGAGACTGCCGGACGGCAGCCTCCCGAAAGAATCACAGCTCATTCCACTAGGGCTGTGGCTTCCACATGGGCCTTCAAGAACGAGGCTTCTGTTGATCAGATATGTAGGGCAGCGACTTGGTCTTCACTGCACACTTTTACCAAATTTTACAAGTTTGATACTTTTGCTTCTTCTGAGGCTATTTTTGGGAGAAAGGTTTTGCAAGCCGTGGTGCCTTCCATTTAGGTGACCTGATTTGCTCCCTCCCTTCATCCGTGTCCTAAAGCTTTGGTATTGGTTCCCACAAGTAAGGATGACGCCGTGGACCGGACACACCTATGTTGGAGAAAACAGAATTTATGTTTACCTGATAAATTTCTTTCTCCAACGGTGTGTCCGGTCCACGGCCCGCCCTGGTTTTTTTAATCAGGTCTGATATTTTATTTTCTTTAACTACAGTCACCACGGTACCATATGGTTTCTCCTATGCAAATATTCCTCCTTAACGTCGGTCGAATGACTGGGGTAGGCGGAGCCTAGGAGGGATCATGTGACCAGCTTTGCTGGGCTCTTTGCCATTTCCTGTTGGGGAAGAGAATATCCCACAAGTAAGGATGACGCCGTGGACCGGACACACCGTTGGAGAAAGAAATTTATCAGGTAAACATAAATTCTGTTTCTTTCAGTTCTTCAAGGGGTTCCGTTAGAACCTTTGCATTCCATAGATATTAAGTTATCTTGGAAAGTTTTGTTTTTGGTAGCTATATCTTCTGCTCGAAGAGTTTCTGAATTGTCTGCTTTGCAGTGTAATTCACCCTATCTGGTGTTCCATGCAGCTAAGGTTGTTTTGCGTATCAAACCTGGTTTCCTTCCAAAATTGGTTTCTAATAATTATATTAACCAGGAAATTATTGTTCCTTCTCTGTGTCCTAATCCAGTTTCTAAGAAGGAACGACTGTTACACAATCTTGATGTGGTTCGTGCTTTAAAATTCTATTTAAAGGCAACTAAAGATTTCAGACAAACATCATCCTTGTTTGTTGTCTATTCTGGTAAGAGGAGAGGTCAGAAAGCGACTGCTACCTCTTTCCTTCTGGCTGAAAAGCATCATCCGATTGGCTTATGAGACTGCTGGACAGCAGCCTCTTGAACGAATTACAGCTCATTCCACTAGAGCTGTGGCTTCCACATGGGCTTTTAAGAACGAGGCTTCTGTTGAACAGATCTGTAAGGCAGCGACTTGGTCTTCACTGCATACATTTGCCAAATTTTACAAATTCGATACTTTTTGCTTCTTCGGAGGCTATTTTTGGGGGAGAGGTTTTGCAAGCAGTGGTGCCTTCCGTTTAGGTTACCTGACTTTTTCCCTCCCTTCATCCGTGTCCTAAAGCTTTGGTATTGGTATCCCACAAGTAAGGATGAATCCGTGGACTGGATACACCATGTAAGAGAAAACAGAATTTATGCTTACCTGATAAATTACTTTCTCTTACGGTGTATCCAGTCCACGGCCCGCACTGGCAATTAAGTCAGGTTCAAATTTATTTTTGTAAAACTACAGTCACCACTGCACCCTATGGTTTCTCCTTTTTATCCTAACCGTCGGTCGAATGACTGGGGGGGCGGAGCCTGAGGGGAGCTATATGGACAGCTCTGCTGTGTGCTCTCTTTGCCACTTCCTGTAGGGATTGAGAATATCCCACAAGTAAGGATGAATCCGTGGACTGGATACACCGTAAGAGAGTAATTTATCAGGTAAGCATAAATTCTGTTGTTGCAAAGTTCATACAAGTTTACCTTATTCACAATAGCTTCCCAAATCAGTTACATTTAAAATATTACAATGAGACTAAAATGTAAACTATTAAACATTCAGACTGGTACAATTTTAACAGTGCTTAGTTAAACCATAGGTGTATGTATATGTGTATATATGTATATGTGTATATATGTATATGTGTATATATGTATATGTGTATATATATATATATATATGTATATATATATATATATATATATATATATATATATATATATATATATATATATATATATATATATATATATATATATATAAATATATATATATATATATATATATATATATATATAAATATATATATAAATATATATATAAATATATATATAAATATATATATAAATATATATATAATATATATATTAATATATATATATATATATTAATATATATATATATATATAATATATATATATATATATATATATATATATATATATATATATATATATTAATATATATATATAAATATATATATATATATATATTAATATATATATATATTAATATATATATATAAATATATATATATATATATAAATATATATATATATATATATATAAATATATATATATATATATTAATATATATATATATATATATATATATATTAATATATATATATTAATATATATTTCTCCAACATAGGTGTGTCCGGTCCACGGCGTCATCCTTACTTGTGGGGATATTCTCTTCCCCAACAGGAAATGGCAAAGAGCCCAGCAAAGCTGGTCACATGATCCCTCCTAGGCTCCGCCTACCCCAGTCATTCTCTTTGCCGTTGTACAGGCAACATCTCCACGGAGATGGCTTAGAGTTTTTTAGTGTTTAACTGTAGTTTTTATTATTCAATCAAGAGTTTGTTATTTTAAAATAGTGCTGGTATGTACTATTTACTCAGAAACAGAAAAGAGATGAAGATTTCTGTTTGTATGAGGAAAATGATTTTAGCACCGTAACTAAAATCCATGGCTGTTCCACACAGGACTGTTGAGAGCAATTAACTTCAGTTGGGGGAACAGTGTGCAGTCTCTTACTGCTTGAGGTATGACACATTCTAACAAGACGATGTAATGCTGGAAGCTGTCATTTTCCCTATGGGATCCGGTAAGCCATGTTTATTAAGATAGTAAATAAGGGCTTCACAAGGGCTTATTAAGACTGTAGACTTTTTCTGGGCTAAATCGATTCATTATTAACACATATTTAGCCTTGAGGAATCATTTATTCTGGGTATTTTGATATGATTATATCGGCAGGCACTGTTTTAGACACCTTATTCTTTAGGGGCTTTCCCTAATCATAGTCAGAGCCTCATTTTCGCGCCGGTATGGCGCACTTGTTTTTGAGGACAGCATGGCATGCAGCTGCATGTGTGTGGAGCTCTGATACATAGAAAAGTCTTTCTGAAGGCATCATTTGGTATCGTATTCCCCTTTGGGCTTGGTTGGGTCTCAGCAAAGCAGATTCCAGGGACTGTAAAGGGGTTAAATATAAAAACGGCTCCGGTTCCGTTATTTTAAGGGTTAAAGCTTCCAAATTTGGTGTGCAATACTTTTAAGGCTTTAAGACACTGTGGTGAAATTTTGGTGAATTTTGAACAATTCCTTCATACTTTTTCGCAATTGCAGTAATAAAGTGTGTTTAGTTTAAAATTTAAAGTGACAGTAACGGTTTTATTTTAAAACGTTTTTTGTGCTTTGTTATCAAGTTTATGCCTGTTTAACATGTCTGAACTACCAGATAGATTGTGTTCTGACTGTGGGGAAACCAAGGTTCCTTCTCATTTAACTATATGTATTTTATGTCATAAAAAAATGATGCCCAAGATGATTCCTCAAGTGAGGGGAGTAAGCATGGTACTGCATCATCCCCTCCTTCGTCTACACCAGTCTTGCCCATACAGGAGGCCCCTAGTACATCTAGTGCGCCAATACTCCTTACTATGCAACATTTAACGGCTGTAATGGATAATTCTATCAAAAACATTTTAGCCAATATGCCCACTTATCAGCGAAAGCGCGACTGCTCTGTTTTAGAAAATTCTGTAGAGCATGAGAACGCTGATGATATGGTTTCTGAAGGGCCCCTACACCAGTCTGAGGGGGCCAGGGAGGTTTTGTCTGAGGGAGAAATTTCAGATTCAGGAAACATTTCTCAACAAGCTGAACCTGATGTGATTACTTTTAAATTTAAGTTGGAACATCTCCGCGCTCTGCTTAAGGAGGTGTTATCCAATTTGGATGATTGTGATTATCTGGTCATTCCAGAACCACTATGTAAAATGGAAAAGTTCTTTGAGGCCCCGGGGCCCCCCGAAGCTTTTCCTATATCCAAGCGGGTGGCGTACATTGTTAGTAAAGAATGGGACAGGCCCGGTATACCTTTAGTACCTCCCCCCATATTTATAAGATTGTTTTCCTATAGTCGACCCCAGAAAGGACTGATGGCAGACAGTCCCCAAGGTCGAGGGGGCGGTTTCTACTCTACACAAGCGCGCCACTATACCCATAGAAGATAGTTGTGCTTTCCAAGATCCTATGGATAAAAAATTAGAAGGTCTGCTAAAGACGTTTGTTCAGCAAGGTTCCCTTCTACAACCAATTGCATGCATTGTCCCTGTCACTGCAGCCGCGTGTTTCTAGTTTGATGAGCTAGGAAAGGCGATTATTAGTAATTCTTCTTCTTATGAGGAGATTATGGACAGAATTCGTGCTCTTAAATTGGCTAATTCTTTCACCCTAGACGCCACCTTGCAATTGGCTAGGTTAGCGGCGAAAAAATTCTGGGTTTGCTATTGCGGCGCAGAGCGCTTTGGTTAAAATCTTGGGCAGCGGATGCGTCTTCCAAGAACAAATTGCTTGACATTCCTTTCAAGGGGAAAACACTCTTTGGCCCTGACTTGAAGGAGATTATCTCTGATATCACTGGGGGCAAGGGCCACGCCCTTCCTCAGGATAGGTCTTTTCAAGACCAAAAATAAACCTAAGTTTCGTCCCTTTCGCAGAAACGGATCAGCCCCAAGGGCTACGTCCTCTAAGCAGAAAGGAAAGCAGGCCAGGAAACCTGCCACTGCTACCAAGACAGCATGAAATGCGGGCCCCCGATCCGGGACCGGATCTGGTGGGGGGCAGACTCTCTCTCTTCGCTCAGGCAAGAGATGTTCTGGATCCTTGGGCGCTAGAAATAGTCTCCCAAGGTTATTCTCTGGAGTTCAAGGGGCTTCCTCCAAGGGGGAGGTTCCACAGGTCTCAGTTGTCTTCAGACCACATAAGAAGACAGGCATTCTTACATTGGGTAGAAGACCTGCTAAAAATGGGAGTGATTCATCCTATTCCATTAGGAGAACTAGGGATGGGGTTCTACTCCAATCTGTTCATAGTTCCCAAAAAAGAGGGAACGTTCAGACCAATCTTAGATCTCAAGATCTTGAACAAGTTTCTCAAGGTTCCATCGTTCAAGATGGAAACCATTCGAACACTTCTTCCTTCCATCCAGGAAGGTCAAATCATGACCAAGGTGGATTTCAAGGATGCGTATCTACATATTCCTATCCACAAGGAACATCATCGGTTCCTAAGGTTTGCATTCCTGGACAAGCATTTCCAGTTCGTGGCATTTTCTTTCGGATTAGCCACTGCTCCTAGGATTTTCTCATAGGTACTAGGGTCCCTTCTGGCGGTGCTAAGACCAAGGGGCATTGCTGTAGTACCTTACTTGGACGACATTCTGATTCGAGCGTCGTCCCTTCCTCAAGTAAAGGCTCACACGGACATTGTCCTGGCCTTTCTCAGATCTCACGGATGGAAAGTGAACGTGGAAAAGAGTTCTCTATCTCCGTCAACGAGGGTTCCCTTCTTGGGAACTATAATAGACTCCTTAGAAATGAGGATTTTTCTGACAGAAGCCAGAAAAACAAAACTTCTAGACTCTTGTCGGATACTTCATTCCGTTCCTCTTCCTTCCATAGCGCAGTGCATGGAAGTGATAGGTTTGATGGTAGCGGCAATGGACATAGTTCCTTTTGTGCGCATTCATCTAAGACCATTACAACTGTTCATGCTCAGTCAGTGGAATGGGGACTATTCAGACTTGTCTCCGAAGATACAAGTAAATCAGAGGACCAGAGACTCATTCCGTTGGTGGCTGTCCCTGGACAACCTGTCCCAAGGGATGACCTTCCGCAGACCAGAGTGGGTCATTGTCACGACCGACGCCAGTCTGATGGGCTGGGGCGCGGTCTGGGGATCCCTGAAAGCTCAGGGTCTTTGGTCTCGGGTAGAATCTCTTCTACCGATAAATATTCTGGAACTGAGAGCGATATTCAATGCTCTCAAAGCTTGGCCTCAGCTAGCGAGGGCCAAGTTCATACATCAACCATCAGAGGGGAACAAGGAGTTCCCTAGCGATGGAAGAAGTGACCAAAATCATTCTATGGGCGGAGTCTCACTCCTGCCACCTGTCTGCTATCCACATCCCAGGAGTGGAAAATTGGGAAGCGGATTTTCTGAGTCGTCAGACATTGCATCCGGGGGAGTGGGAACTCCATCCGGAAATCTTTGCCCAAGTCACTCAACCGTGGGGCATTCCAGACATGGATCTGATGGCCTCTCGTCAGAACTTCAGAGTTCCTTACTACGGGTACAGATCCAGGGATCCCAAGGCGGCTCTAGTGGATGCACTAGTAGCACCTTGGACCTTCAAACTAGCTTATGTGTTCCCGCCGTTTCCTCTCATCCCCAGGCTGGTAGCCAGGATCAATCAGGAGAGGGCGTCGGTGATTTTGATAGCTCCTGCGTGGCCACGCAGGACTTGGTATGCAGATCTGGTGAATATGTCATCGGCTCCACCATGGAAGCTACCTTTGAGAGACCTTCTTGTTCTAGGTCCGTTCGACCCACTCCAGCTGACTGCTTGGAGATTGAACGCTTGATCTTATCAAAGCGAGGGTTCTCAGATTCTGTTATTAATACTCTTGTTCAGGCCTGAAAGCCTGTAACCAGAAAAATTACCACATAATTTGGTATATCTGTTGGTGTGAATCTGCAGGATTCCCTTGGGACAAGGTTAAGATTCCTAAGAGTCTATCCTTCCTTCGAGAAGGATTGGAAAAAGGATTATCTGCAAGTTCCTTGATGGGACAGATTTCTGCCTTGTCTGTGTTACTTCACAAAAAGCTGGCAGCTGTGCCAGATGTCTAGCCTTTGTTCAGGCTCTGGTTAGAATCAAGCCTGTTTACAAAATTTTGACTCCTCCTTGGGGTCTCAACCTAGTTCTTTCAGTTCTTCAGGGGGTTCCGTTTGAACCCTTACATTCCGTTGATATTATGTTATTATCTTGGAAAGTTTTGTTTTTGGTTGCAATTTCTTCTGCTAGAAGAGTTTCAGAATTATCTGCTCTGCAGTGTTCTTCTCCTTATCTGGTGTTCCATGCAGATAAGGTGGTTTTGCGTACTAAACCTGGTTTTCTTCCAAAAGTTGTTTCTAACAAAAACATTAACCAGGAGATAGTTGTGCCTTCTTTGTGTCCTAATCCAGTTTCAAAGAAGGAACGTTTGTTGCACAACTTGGATGTAGTTCGTGCTCTCAAATTTTACTTAGCAGCTACTAAGGATTTCAGACAAACTTTGTCTTTGTTTGTTGTTTATTCTGGTAAACGGAGAGGTCAAAAAGCAACTTCTACCTCTCTCTCCTTCTGAATTAAAAGCATTATCCGATTGGCTTATGAGACTGCCGGACGGCAGCCTCCTGAAAGAATCACAGCTCACTCCACTAGGGCTGTGGCTTCCACATGGGCCTTCAAGAACGAGGCTTCTGTTGATCAGATATGTAAGGCAGCGACTTGGTCTTCACTGCACACTTTTTCTAAATTTTACAAATTTGATACTTTTGCTTCTTCTGAGGCTATTTTTGGGAGAAAGGTTTTGCAAGCCGTGGTGCCTTCCATTTAGGTGACCTGATTTGCTCCCTCCCTTCATCCGTGTCCTAAAGCTTTGGTATTGGTTCCCACAAGTAAGGATGACGCCGTGGACCGGACACACCTATGTTGGAGAAAACAGAATTTATGTTTACCTGATAAATTACTTTCTCCAACGGTGTGTCCGGCCCACGGCCCGCCCTGGTTTTTTTAATCAGGTCTGATAATTTATTTTCTTTAACTACAGTCACCACGGTAACATATGGTTTCTCCTATGCAAATATTCCTCCTTAACGTCGGTCGAATGACTGGGGTAGGCGGAGCCTAGGAGGGATCATGTGACCAGCTTTGCTGGGCTCTTTGCCATTTCCTGTTGGGGAAGAGAATATCCCCACAAGTAAGGATGACGCCGTGGACCGGACACACCGTTGGAGAAAGTAATTTATCAGGTAAACATAAATTCTGTTATTTATATATTAATATATATATATTAATATATATATTTATATATTAATATATATATATATTAATATATATATTTATATATATATATATATATTAATATATATATTTATATATATATATATATATATATATTAATATATATATTTATATATTAATATATATATATTTATATATTAATATATATATATTAATATATATATATATTAATATATATATATTAATATATATATATATTAATATATATATATTAATATATATATATATTAATATATATATTAATATATATATATTAATATATATATATTAATATATATATTAATATATTAATATATATATATATTAATATATTAATATATATATATATATATATATATATATATATATATATATATATTAATATATATATATATATATATATATTAATATATATATATATATATATTAATATATATATATATATATATTTATTAATATATATATATATATATATTTATTAATATATATATATATATATATATTTATTAATATATATATATATATATATATTTATTAATATATATATATATATATATATATATATATTAATATATATATATATATATATATATATATATATATATATGTGTGTGTATATGTATGTATACATGTATGTATTAGGGATGTACCGGAATTTCGGCCGAAAATTGCATTTTGGACTATTTTGTTTTTTTGCCGGTTATTTTCGGTAAAGTTATTGTGTAGCATCTTTCAAATTTGATGCTAGCCTAGAGCTGCTTTTTCAAGTTCATTACTTGCCTTACTGTTCTGCATACGAGTTTTTTAGGACTATACTTTATTTGGATAATTGGTATAAAAAAAAAAACCTGGTAAATGATTCTGTTACATAGAACTAAATGAAGAATAATACAGCATATTGATATTTAATATTGTTTTAAGTAGGGATGCACCAAACTTTGGTCGCAGAAACATTTTGTCCGAAAATTGCATTTGTTTTTAATGACATGATGAGTCCACTATTGGGAATATCACTCCTGCCCAGAAGGAGGCGGCAAAGAGCACCACAGCAACGTGGTTAAATATCACCTCCTTTCCCTCAAGATGGTGGTAAAGTTAGGTGTTAGAAAGATTCTAACGGTCTCTCGGTTCTCTTGGTCTCTGTGACACTGCCCTCTCCTGGATTCACTCTTATCTCTCTAACAGATCCTTCTCCGTCTCTTTTGCTGGTGACTCCTCTCTATTGCCCCTGTCTGTTGGAGTACCTCAAGGCTCTGTCCTGGGCCCTCTACTCTTCTCTATTTACACTTCTTCACTGGGTAAACTTATCAACGGCTATGGCTTCAGCTATCACCTCTATGCTGATGATACCCAGATCTACCTTTCCACCCCTGCACTCTCTCCTTCTGTCAACTCTCACATCAGCGACTGCTTATCTGGCATTTCCTCCTGGATGGCCTCTCACCACCTAAAAATAAATATGTCCAAGACCGAACTACTTCTAATTACCCCCTCTAGCTCCACTCCAGTCTGTAATTTTTCTATCACTGTTGGCGACACCACTATCTCCCCATCACCCCAAGTAAGTCACGCTTGACTCAAATCTTTCCTTCATTCCCCACATCCAACTGCTCTCTTCCTCCTGCTGCAACCACCTACGCAATATTTCCAAAATGCGTCCATTTCTGAGTGCTGAAACTACCAAACAGCTCATCCACTCCCTGGTAATTTCCCAACTTGACTACTGTAACAACTTACTAACTGGCTTCCCTCTCTCCCCTCCAATCCATCCTAAATGCATCTGCCAGGCTAATCCACCTCTCTCGACGCTCTGTTTCTGCGTCACCCCTCTGAGTCCCTTCACTGGCTCCCCATTCACAACAGAGTTAAATTCAAAATTCTCACCCTGACCTACAAAGCCCTTGCCAATGCTGCCCCACCCTACCTGTCTTCACTCATCAACAAATATACTCCTGCCTGTCCCCTAAGATCCAACAACAACCTGCTTCTTGCATCCTCTACCATCACCTCCTCTCATTCTAGACTACAGGACTTCTCTTGTGCGGCACCAACCCTCTGGTACGCACTTCCTCGAGATGTCAGACTTGCCCATAACCTCTCCTCCTTTAAACGTTCCCTAAAGAGATTTCTGTTCAGGGAAACTTATCACCCAACTTACCAACAAACTAACTTCAATTAACTAACAGTTGCCCTCTATCTCCTCACTAATATCATTCTCACCTCTGCAGTCCCCACCTCCTGTTTCCAATCCTCCTACCCGTCTAGATTGTAAGTTCCCATGGGAATAGGGCCCTCAATTCCCCCTGTATTTGTCTGTAAAATTGTGTCTTATCGTATTGTTTCTCCACTGTACTGTTATCCTTGTCCCCATGGGCAGCGCTGCGGAATCTGTCTGCGCTTTATAAATAAAGAATAATAATAATAATAATAATTCTTCAATCAAGAGTATTATTTTTAAAGTAGTACAAGATTGTGCTGCTGGCGGCTGCAGTTGCCGCGGTTGCTGGAGCGGCTACCTACTGGTGCTACTCTTTGACCGAACTTATTGAGGTGGAGTCTCTCCTCAAGGATATTCAAGACATTATCAAAGCTCTAAAAAATTGCTAATGTTTTTATCTGTAATGTGAACATGCATATTAAATGCAAAGGCATCTGGCTTTGCAGTCCTAGCCCACCGGGCGCTCTGGTTGAAGTCTTGGTCTGCGGATATGACTTCTAAGTCCAGACTCCTTTCTCTTCCCTTCAAGGGAAAGATTTTATTTGGTCTAGGCCTGGACTCCTCTTCTAATTTTCGTTCCTTTCATTCTGACAATTCCCAACGACAATAATCCTCCAAGCCTGAGCAACCCAAGAGTACTTCGAAGGCAGCTCAGTCCAGGAATAAATCCAAGCAGTATAAGCCCGCCGAAAATAAATCTGCATGAAGGGGCGGCTCCCGATCCGGGATTGGATCTTGTAGCGGGCAGACTGTCTTTTTTCAGACGCCTGGTTCAAGGACGTCCTGGATGTGGTATCTCAGTGATACAAGATAGGCTTCAAATCTCATCTGCCAAGGGATAGATTCCTTCTCTCGAATCTGTCTATCAGACCAGGAAAGAGGGATGCCTTTCTAGGGTGTGTTTGGGTTCTATCCTCCTCAGGAGTTGTTGTCCCGGTGCCTATCGAAGAAAAAGGTTTGGGGTTTTATGCAAACCTTGGTGGTCCCAAAGGAGGAGGGATCTTTCCGCCCAATTCTGGACCTAAAGTGCTTTAAACAAATTTCTCAGTGTCCCTTCCTTCAAGATGGAGACGATGAGGTCCATCCTTTAATTCAGGAAGGCCAGTTTATGACTACTATAGATCTGAAGGACGCTTACCTTTATGTTCCAATCCACAGGGAACACTTTCAGTTCCTGGGGTTTGAATTCCTGGACCAGCACTTCCAGTTCATTGCCTTTCTGTTTGGCCTAGCTACTGCTCCAAGAATCTTTACGATGGTTCTGGGGGCACTTCTAGCCGTTGCCAGAACTCGGGGTATTGCAGTATCCCCATACTTGGACGATATTCTGGTGCAAGCACCATCCTTTTGTCTTGCGGATGAATTCTGAGTCTTCGATCACATGGATGAAAGATAATCTTGGAAAAGAGTTCTCTTATCCCAAGTACCAGGGTGGAATTCCTGGGTACTATAGTAGACTCAATATCCATGAGGATATTTCTAACAGACCAGAGACGTTGCAAGCTAACTTCGGCATCTCTTGCTCTCTGGACCTCCTTGAGTCCCTCTGTGGCTCAGTGTATGGAGGTGATTGGTCTCATGGTGTCCTGCATGGACATCATTCCTTTTGCCAGGTTCTGTCTCAGACCTCTACAATTCTGCATGCTGAGGCAGTGGAACGGCGATTATTCAACAGATTGTATTAGACAGCCGGTCGTGAGATTCGCTCTCTTGGTGACTCTCTCCAGATTTGTCCCGAGGGACATGCTTCTTAAGACCATCCTGGGAGTTTGTGACTACAGACGCAAGCCTATCCAGATGGAGAGATGTTTGGGGTGCCAGGAAGGCACAGGGGTTGTGGACTCAAAGGCTGTCAGCGATCCACATTCCGGGTGTGGACAACTGGGAGGCGGATTTTCTCAGCAGGCGATTCTTCCATCCATGGGAATGGTCTCTCCATCCTGAGACATTTGCAGAGATATGCAGCAAGTGGGGGACGCCGGAGATAGATCTCATGGCGTCTCGTCTCAATACCAAACTACCCAGGTACGGGTCAAGGGATCTCCAAGCAGATCTATTAGATGCACTATCAGTGCCCCGGAGGTTCAAACTCATATCTTTTTTTACTCCATTACCGCTTCTTCCTCGAGTGGTGGCCCGCCATCAAGCAGGAGCGGTTATCTGTAATCCTGATTGCTCCATCGTGGTCACGAAAGACGTTCGCAGATCTAGTGGGATGTCCTCATCTCCTCCGTGGAAGTTACCTTGTCGCTGAGACCTGCTTATACAAGGTCCATTTGTTCATTAAAATCTAGGTTCTCTGAGGCTGACTGCGTGGAGATTGAACACTTTCTTAGCCAAGAGAGGTTTCTCTGAGAGTGTCATTTGATACTCATATTCAAGCTTGTAAACCAGTTAGCGTATCTACCACAAGGTGTGGAGGATCTACTTATTCTGGTGTGAAGAAGCCTGGTTTTTCCTGGCACAGAGTTAAGGTTGCCAGGGTCTTATCTTTTTTTTGTTTTTGCCTCGTCAGAAGCAGCTTTTGGTAGAAAGGTCATTCAGACAGCTTCATTTTGATAATGGTGCCTATATTTGAGGGGGTTTTTTCCCATAAGACATTATTTTTGAGTTTTTGGAGATAATTTCTCAGCAAATAAAGCTGTTTTTATTTTAACCCTCCTTTTCTTGTTACTCGTGGATTTCCACATCTTTGGTATTATTCCCATTTGTAACAGAACATAATTTATGGCCCACCCATTTGTTTTTTGTTTAAAGCACATCCTTTTCTTTTACAAAGATATGACGAGTCCACAGATTTCATCCTTACTTGTGGATATTAACCTCCCGCCAACAGGAAGTGGCAAAGAGCACCACAGCAGAGCTGTATATATAGCCCCTCCACCCTCAGTCATTCTCTTTGCCTGTGTTATACTAGGAAGACATGGTAAAGTGAGGTGTTAGTTTTAGTTTCTTCAATCAAGAAGTTTTTTTATTTTAAATGGTACCGGTGCATACTATTTTCTTCGGGGGGGGGGGGGGATATGGAAGATTATTTCTGCCCTGAGGTTTGATGATCTTAGCATTTGTAACTAAGATCCATGCTGGTTCCCACAAGACTTCTGAAGGTAACCATGAGACATCTTCAGTGTGGAGACCGGTTTCATGCTACAAGCAGCATTAAGGTATGTGTAGCCTTTTTTCTGAGGAGATTTGGTGTATCAGAACTGGCTGGCATAATTTACCTGTATGGGAATGGGGTAAGCAGTAAAACCTATTTTAATAAGAGGGGTGTTACTGGAGTCCCTATTTTATATTTATCATTAGTTGATATTTGGGCATTAGGTGACATGGGAGATGATATAAAAAACAATGTTTTATGTTTTTTATTTTTTTCACTTAAAACTTATTGGTTTTCTGCTTGAGGGTTATATTGTGTGTGTATTTTTACTTTAGTGCAAAACTGCATTTCCATGTGGTGGTGTTTGGGCCTTCTCTGACTTTTGACCTTCAGGGGCGGAGCCTATTTTGGCGCAATTTCTTCAGGCTTAGCAGCAGCAAACACTAACTCGGTGCCTCCTGGACTGTGTAGCTGGTCTGAAGGGTTGGAAACTTGATTCGAAGTACCCTGGGGGCAGAGTGTATTTGTATCTATCTTTTGACTACATGTTGATATAAGTACTTCTAAAGCCTTATTTCTGCCCTTGCTTCTGGGTGCAGTAATTTTTGGATTAACCAACGATATTAAGTTAAATTTGGGAATAATTTAACGTTTTTTGTGCATTTTGGAAAAATTGTTCACTTTTTTCTTTTTTTAAAGGCACAGTACACGTTTTTTTCTAATGTTTATTTTTTGCTATAAATAAGTGTTTAAACGACTTTTGTGGTATGACTAGTCTGTTCAACATGTCTGACATTGAGGTTTCTCATTGTTCTATGTGTGAAGCTATTGTGCAACCCCCTCTAACATTGTGTAACTTTTGTACTGAAAGGGCTTTACAATGTAAAAAGCATATTTTAAATAAAGTAAGTGTGCCTAGGGATGATATTCAGCCGTCTGAAGAGAATCAGGATATGCCATCCAATTCTCCCCAAGTGTCACAACCTTTTATGCCCACACAAGCGACGCGTAGTACTTCTAGTGCGTCTAATTCCTTTACTCTGCAGGAGATGGCTGCAGTTATGTCAACTACCCTTACAGAGGTATTGTCTAAATTACCAGTGTTGCAGGATGAACACAGTAGGTCAAGTATTAATGTAAATACTGAATCCTCTGATGCTTTATTAGCTATTTCCGATGTTCCCTCACAGTGCTCTGAGTTGGGGATAAGGGAATTACTGCCTGAGGGTGAAATTTCTGATTCAGGGAATGTTTTGCCTCAGACAGATTCGGATGCTATGTCCTTTAAATTTAAGCTTGAACACCTCCACCTGTTGCTTAGGGAGGTTTTAGTGACTCTGGATGATTGTGATTCTATTGTGATTCCTCCAGAGAAATTGTGTAAAATGGATAAATATTTGTTCCTACTTACAATGTTTTTTCGGTTCCTAAGAGAATTTCGGAAATTATTAGTAAGGAATGGGATAGACCAGGTATACAGTTTTCTCCCTCTCCTAATTTTAAGAAAATGTTTCCTATAATCAGATACCATTCGGGACTCATGGCAAACGGTCCCTAAGGTAGAGGGAGCTATATCCCTAGCTAAGCGTACTACTATACCCATTAAGGATAGTTCTGCTTTCAAGGACCCTATGGATAAGAAATTAGAGGGTCTACTAAAGAAATTATTTGTTTATCAGGGATTTCTTTTACAACCTATGGCTTGCATTGTTCCAGTAACTACTGCAGCAGCTTTTTGGTTTGAGGCTCTAGAAGAGTCTCTTAAGGTTGAGACTCCATTAGATGACATTCTAGATAGAATTAAGGCTCTTAAAGGGACACTGTAACCAAAAATTTTCTTTCGTGATTCAGATTGAGCATGAAATTTTAAGCAACTTTCTAATTTACTCCTATTATCAAATTTTCTTCACTCTCTTGGTATCTTTATTTGAAATGCAAGAATATAAGTTTAGATGCCGGCCCATTTTTGGTGAACAACCTGGGTTGTCCTTGCTGATTGGTGGATAAATTCATCCACCAATAAAAAAGTGTTGTCCAGAGTACTGAAACCAAAAAAAAGCTTAGATGCCTTCTTTTTCAAATAATGATAGCAAGAGAACGAAGAAAAATTGAAAATAGGAGTAAATTAGAAAGTTGCTTAAAATTTCATGCTCAATCTGAATCATGAAAGAAAATTTTTGGTTACAGTGTCCCTTTAAGCTAGCTAATTCTTTTATTACTGATGCCGCTTTTCAAATTGCTAAATTAGCGGCAAAACATGCAGGATTTGCTATTTTTGCACGTAGAGCATTGTGGCTCAAATCTTGGTCTGCTGATGTGTCATCAAAACATACGCTTTTAGCTATTCCCTTTAAAGGTAAGACCCTTTTTGGGCCAGAATTGAATGAGATCATTTCTGATATTACAGGAGGTAAGGGCCATGCCCTACCTCAGGATAGGTCGGTTAAATTGAGGGGTAAACAGAATAATTTTCGTTTCTTTCGGGACCGGATCTAGTAGGGGGCAGACTTTCTTTCTTTGCTCAGGCTTGGGCAAGATATGTTCAGGATTCCAGGGCACTAGAAATAGTGACCCACGGTTATCAATTGGAATTAAAGGATTTTCTCTTGTAAGGTGTATCCAGTCCACGGATCATCCATTACTTGTGGGATATTCTCCTTCCCAACAGGAAGTTGCAAGAGAATCACCCACAGCAGAGCTGCTATATAGCTCCTCCCCTAACTGCCATATCCAGTCATTCTCTTGCAACTCTCAACAAGCATGGAGGTAGTAAGTGAGAAGTGGTGTAACGTAGTTGTTTTTTTTTTTTCTTCAATCAAAAGTTTATTTTTAAATAGTACCGGAGTTGTACTATTTTGTCCCAGGCAGAAAATAGAAGAATCTGCCTGTGATTTCTATGATCTTAGCAGGTTGTAACTAAGATCCATTGCTGTTCTCACACATGACTGAAGAGAGAGGTAACTTAAGCGGGGGAATGGCGTGCAGGTTATCCTGCTATGAGGTATGTGCAGTTAAATTTTTTCTAGAAGATATGAATGCTAGAAAATGCTGCTGATACCAGATTTATGTAAGGTAAGCCTGAATACAGTGATTTAATAGCGACTGGTATGCTTACTTTCTGAGGTAATACTCTTATAGATTTGCAATATAAAACGTTTGCTGGCATGTTTAAACGTTTTTATATATACTTTGGTGATAAAACTTTATTGGGGCCTAGTTTTTTTTCCACATGGCTGGCTTAAATTTGCCTAGAAAGTTTCCTGAGGCTTTCCACTGTGGGAGGGGCCTAATTTAGCGCTTTTTTTGCGCAGTAACTTTTACAGACTGAGACATCCAGCTTCCTCCAGGAGTCCCCTGAATGCTATAGGACCTCTCTCAAGGGCTCTTAGGCTTTCCAAAATCATTTGTTGGGGAAGGTAGGTCCACAGCAAGGCTGTGGCAGTTTGGTGTGCTGTTAAAAAACGTCTATCGTTTTTTTGATTTGTTTTTTGAACTAAGGGGTTAATCATCCATTTGCAAGTGGGTGCAATGCTCTTTTAGCTTATTATACACACTGTAAAAATTTCGTTTGATTAACTGCTTTTTTTCACTGTTTTTCAAATTCTGACAATTTGTTTCTCTTAAAGGCACAGTACAGTTTTTATTTTTTTGCTTGTTAACTTGATTTAAAGTGTTTTCCAAGCTTGCTGGTCTCATTGCTAGTCTGTTTAAACATGTCTGACATAGAGAAAACTCCTTGTTCATTATGTTTAGAAGCCATGGTGGAACCCCCTCTTAGAATGTGTACCAAATGTACTGATTTCACTTTAAGTAAGAAAGATGATATTCTGTCTTTAAAAAATTTATCACCAGAGGAATCTGACGAGGGGGAAGTTATGCCGACTAACTCGCCCCACGTGTCAGACCCTTTGACTCCCGCTCAAGGGACTCACGCTCTAATGGCGCCAAGTACATCTAGTGCGCCCATAGCGTTTACTTTACAAGACATGGCGGCAGTCATGGATAATACCCTGTCAGCGGTATTATCCAGACTACCTGAATTTAGAGGAAAGCGAGACAGCTCTGGAGTTAGAAGAAATACAGAGCATACTGCTGCTTTAAGGGCTATGTCTGATACTCTCTCACAATATACAGAAGCTGAGGAAGGAGAGCTTCTTTCTTTGGGTGATGTTTCTGACTCAGGGCAAAAGATTCAACCTGATTCTGATATGTCTACATTTAAATTTAAGCTTGAACACTTCCGCGTGTTGCTCAGGGAGGTTTTAGCTGCTCTGAATGACTGTGATACGATTGCCATGCCAGAAAAATTGTGTAGATTGGACAAATACTATGCAGTGCCGGTGTGCACTGATGTTTTTCCAATACCTAAAAGGTTTACAGAAATTATTACTAAGGAATGGGATAGACCAGGTGTTCCGTTCTCTCCCCCTCCTATTTTTAAGAAAATGTTTCCAATAGATGCCACCACACGGGACTTATGGCAGACAGTCCCTAAGGTGGAGGGAGCAGTTTCTACCTTAGCTAAGCGTACTACTATCCCTGTCGAGGACAGTTGTGCCTTCTCAGATCCAATGGATAAAAAGTTAGAGGGTTACCTTAAGAAAATGTTTATTCAACAAGGTTTTATTCTACAGCCCCTTGCATGCATTGCCCCAGTCACTGCTGCTGCGGCTTTCTGGTTTGAGTCTCTGGAAGAGGCTTTACAGGTAGAGACCCCATTGGATGACATACTTGACAAGCTTAGAGCACTTAAACTAGCCAATTCTTTTGTTTCTGATGCCATTGTTCATTTGACTAAACTAACGGCTAAAAATACTGGTTTTGCTATTCAAGCGCGCAGGGCGTTATGGCTTAAATCATGGTCAGCTGACGTTACTTCAAAGTCTAAGCTGCTTAACATTCCCTTCAAGGGGCAAACCCTATTCGGGCCTGGTTTGAAGGAGATCATTTCTGATATCACTTGAGGAAAAGGTCATGCCCTTCCTCAGGATAGGTCCAAATCAAGGGCCAAACAGACTAATTTTCGTGCCTTTCGAAACTTCAAGGCGAGTACGGCATCAACTTCCTCTAATCCAAAACAAGAGGGAACTTTTGCCCAGTCCAAGTCGGTCTGGAGACCTAACCAGACCTGGAACAAAGATAAGCAGGCCAAAAAGCCTGCTGCTGCCCCTAAGACAGCATTAAGTATCAGCCCCCCTATCCGGTAATGGATCTAGTAGGGGGCAGACTTTCGCTCTTCGCCCAGGCTTGGGCAATAGATGTCCAGGATCCCTGGGTGTTGGAAATTGTATCCCAGGGATATCTTCTGGACTTCAAAGCTTCTCCTCCAAAAGGGAGATTTCACCTTTCACAATTATCTGCAAACCAGATAAAGAGAGGCATTCTTACACTGTGTTCAAGACCTCCTAGTTATGGGAGTGATCCATCCAGTTCCACAGGAGGAACAAGGACAGGGATTTTATTCAAATCTGTTTGTGGTTCCCAAAAAAGAGGGAACCTTCAGACCAATTTTAGATCTCAAGATTTTAAACAAATTCCTCAGAGTTCCATCATTCAAGATGGAGACTATTCGTACCATCCTACCTATGATCCAGGAGGGTCAATACATGACTACAGTGGATTTAAAGGATGCTTATCTTCACATTCTGATACACAAAGATTATCGGTTTCTCAGGTTTGCCTTCCTGAACAGGCATTACCAGTTTGTAGCTCTTCACTTTGGGTTAGCTACAGCCCCAAGAATCTTTACAAAGGTTCTGGGGTCACTTCTGGCGGTCCTAAGACCGCGGAGCATAGCAGTGGCCCCTTATTTAGACGACATTCTGATACAGGCGTCAAATTTCCAAATTGCCAAGTCTCTTACGGACATAGTTCTGGCATTTCTGAGGTCGCATGGGTGGAAGGTGAACGAGGAAAGGAGTTCTCTATCCCCTCTCACAAGAGTCTCCTTTCTGGGAACTCTAATAGATTCTGGAGAAATGAGGATTTACCTGACAGAGACCAGGTTATCAAAACTTCTAAATTCCTGCCGTGTTCTTTATTCCACTTCTCGCCCTTCGGTGGCTCAGTTTATGGAAGTAATCGGCTTAATGGTGGCGGCAATGGACATAGTGCCGTTTGCACGCCTATCTCTCAGACCGCTGCAACTATGCATGCTCAGTCAGTGGAATGGGGATTACACAGATTTGTCCCCTCTACTAAATCTGGATCAAGAGACCAGGGATTCTCTTCTCTGGTGGCTATCTCGGGTCCATCTGTCCAAGGGAATGACCTTTCGCAGGCCAGATTGGACAATTGTAACGACAGATGCCAGCCTTCTAGGCTGGGGGGCAGTCTGGAACTCCCTGAAGGCTCAGGGATCGTGGACTCAGGAGGAGACACTCTTTCCGATAAACATTCTGGAACTAAGAGCGATATTCAATGGTCTTCAGGCTTGGCCTCAGCTAGCGACAATTAGGTTCATCAGATTTCAGTCGGACAACATCACGACTGTGGCTTACATCAACCATCAAGGGGGATTAAGGAGTTCCCTAGCAATGTTAAGTCTCAAGGATAATTCGCTGGGCAGAGATTCACTCTTGCCACCTATCAGCTATCCATATTCCAGGTGTAGAGAACTGGGAGGCGGATTTTCTAAGTCGACAGACTTTTCATCCGGGGGAGTGGGAGCTCCATCCGGAGGTGTTTGCACAATTGATTCATCGTTGGGGCAAACCAGAACTGGATCTCATGGCGTCTCGCCAGAATTCCAAGCTTCTTTGTTACGGATCCCGGTTCAGGGACCCCAAGGCAACGCTGATGGATGCTCTAGCAGCGCCTTGGTCCTTCAACCTGGCTTATGTGTTTCCACCGTCTCCTCTGCTCCCTCGTCTGATTGCCAAAATCAAGCAGGAGAGAGCATCGGTGATCTTGATAGCGCCTGCATGGCCACGCAGTACTTGGTATGCAGATCTGGTGGACATGTCCTTTCCACCATGGACTCTGCCGCTTAGACAGGACCTACTACTTCAAGGTCCTTTCAACCATCCAAATATAATTTCTCTGAGGCTGACTGCCTGGAGATTGAACGCTTGATTTTATCAAAGCGTGGTTTCTCTGAGTCAGTTATTTTATACCTTAATTCAGGCACGAAAGCCTGTCACCAGGAAAATCTATCATAAGATATGGCGTAAATATCTTAATTGGTGTGAATCCAAGGGCTACTCATGGAGTAAGGTCAGGATTCCCAGGATATTATCTTTTCTCCAAGAAGGCTTGGAGAACTGATTGTCAGCTAGTTCCTTAAAGGGACAGATTTCTGCGCTGTCCTTTTGCACAAGCGTCTGGCGGATGTCCCAGACGTTCAGGCATTTTGTCAGGCTTTAGTTAGAATCAAGCCTGTGTTTAAACCTGTTGCTCCACCTTGGAGCTTAAATTTGGATCTTAAAGTTCTTCAAGGGGTTCCGTTTGAACCTCTTCAATCCATAGATATCAAACTTTTATCTTGGAAAGTTCTTTTTTTGGTAGCTATTTCCTCGGCTCGTAGAGTTTCAGAGTTATCTGCCTTACAATGTGATTCTCCTTATCTGATCTTCCATGCAGATAAGGTAGTTCTGCGTACCAAACCTGGGTTTTTACCTAAGGTGGTATCTAATAAGAATATCAATCAAGAGATTGTTGTTCCATCATTGTGTCCTAATCTTTCTTCAAAGAAGGAATGTCTATTACACAATCTTGACGTGGTTCGTGCTTTAAAGTATTTTTTACAAGCTACTAAAGATTTTCGTCAAACATCTGCTTTGTTGTCTACTCTGGACAGAGGAGAGGCCAAAAGGCTTCGGCAACCTCTCTTTCGTTTTGGCTAAGAAGTATAATCCGCTTAGCTTATGAGACTGCTGGCCAGCAACCTCCTGAAAGGATTACAGCTCATTCTACTAGAGCTGTGGCTTCCACATGGGCCTTTAAAAATGAGGCTTCTGTTGAACAGATTTGCAAGGCGGCGACTTGGTCTTCGCTTCATACTTTTTCAAAATTCTATAAATTTGATACTTTTGCTTCTTCGGAGGCTATTTTTGGGAGAAAGGTTTTACAGGCAGTGGTACCTTCCGTTTAAGTACCTGCCTTGTCCCTCCCTTCATCCGTGTACTTTAGCTTTGGTATTGGTATCCCACAAGTAATGGATGATCCGTGGACTGGATACACCTTACAAGAGAACATAATTTATGCTTACCTGATAAATTTATTTCTCTTGTGGTGTATCCAGTCCATGGCCCGCCCTGTCATTTTAAGGCAGGTATTTTTTAATTTTAAACTACAGTCACCACTGCACCCTATGGTTTCTCCTTTCTCTGCTTGTCTTCGGTCAAATGACTGGATATGGCAGTTAGGGGAGGAGCTATATAGCATCTCTGCTGTGGGTGATCCTCTTGCAACTTCCTGTTGGGAAGGAGAATATCCCACAAGTAATGGATGATCCGTGGACTGGCTACACCACAAGAGAAATAAATTTATCAGGTAAGCATAAATTATGTGTTCTCCCAAGAAGGAGATTTCATCTTTCAAAATTATCTGCAAACCAGATAAAGAGAGAGACGTTCTTACGCTGTGTAAAAGGCCTTTTTACTATGGGAGTAATCTGTCCTGGTCCAAAATTGGAACAGGGACAGGGGTTTTACTCAAACCTATTTGTGGTCCCCAGAAAAGAGGGAACGTTCAGACCCATTTTGGACCTCAAGTGTCTAAACAAATTTCTAAGAGTTCCATCATTCAAGATGAAGACAATTCGAACGATTTTGCCAATGATCTAGGAGGGTCAATATATGACTACCGTGGATTTGAAGGATGCTTACCTTCATATTCCAATCCACAAAGATCATCATCGGATTCTAAAGTTTGCCTTCTTGGACGAACATTATCAGTTCTTGGCTCTTCCTTTCGGATTGGCCACAGCACCCAGAATCTTCACAAAGGTTCTAGGGTCTCTTTTGGCGGTTCTCAGACCGCAAGGGATAGTGGGTGGCGCCTTATCTGGACGATATTCTGATTCAGGCGTCAACATATCATCTGACAAAATCTCACACGGACACAGTGTTGTCTTTTCTGAGAACTCACGGCTGGAAGGTGAACATAGAGAAGAGTTCACTTGTTCCACAGACAAGGGTTCCTTTCTTGGGAGCTCTGATAGACTCGGTAGCCATGAAAGTTTTTCTGACGGAGGTCAGAAAATCAAAGATTTTAAATGCTTGCCGAGCACTTCTGTCCATTCCTCGTCCATCAGTGGCTCAGTGTATGGAGGTAATCGGATTAATGGTAGCGGCAATGGACATCGTTCCGTTTGCTCGCTTTCATCTCAGACCACTGCAACTGTGAATGCTCGGTCAGTGTAATGGGGATTATGCGGATTAATCTCCAAAGATAATTCTGGATCAAGAGACCAGAAACTCTCTTCTTTGGTGGTTGTCGCCAAATCATCTGTCCCAGGGGACTTGTTTCCGCAGACCCTCGTGGGTGATAGTGACAACAGATGCCAGCCTTCTGGGGTGCAGTTTGGAACTCCCTGAAGGCTCAGGGTGTTTGGACTCAGGTTTAGTCTCTACTTCCAATCAATATTCTGGAACTGGGAGCAATATTAAATGCGCTTCAGGCTTGGCTTAGTTGGCTTCGGCCAAATTCATCAGATTCCAGTCGAACTACATAACGACTGTGGCATATTTCAATCATCGGGGGGGACGGGACAAGGAGTTCCTTAGCGATGATAGAAGTATCCAAGATACTCAGTTGGGCAGAGGCCCACTCTTGTCATCTGTCAGCGATCTACATCCCAGGGGTACAGAACTGGGAAGCAGATTTTCTAAGTCGACAGGCTTTTCATCCGGGGGAGTGGGAACTTCACCCGGAGGTATTTGCCTCATTGATTCTCAGATGGTGCAGACCGGAATTGGATTTGATGGCATCTCGTCAGAATGAATCAAGGGATCCTCAGGCCGAACTGATAGATGCCTTGGCAGTACCTTGGTTGTTCAGCCTAGCTTATGTGTTTCCGCCGTTTCCTCTCCTCCCATTCGTGATTGCTCGAGTCAAACAGGAGAGAGCTTCAGTGATCCTGATAGCGCCTGCGTAGCCACGCAGGACTTGGTATGCGGATCTAGTGGACATGTCCTCTCTACCACCAAGGTAACTTCTGCTGAGACAGGACCTTCTCATTCAAGGTCCTTTCCAACATTCAAATCTAATTTCTCTGCAACTGACTGCGTGGAGATTGAACGCTCGATTTTTTTCTAATTCAGTTATCAATACTTTGATACAGGCACGTAAGCCTGTCACTAGACAGATCTATCATAAGATATGGCGTAAATATCTTTATTGGTGTGAATCCAATGGTTACTCATGGAGTAAAGTTAGGATTCCTAGGATATTGTCTTTTCTCCAAGAAGGATTGGAGAAAGGGTTATCAGCAAGTTCCTTAAAGGGCCATAATACCCAAATGTTTAAACACTTAAAATTGATACAGCATAGCTGTAAAAAGCTGTCTAGAAAATATCACCTGTACATCTCTATGTAAAAAAAGAAAGATATTTTACCTCAAAAGTTCCTCAGTAGCCACCTCCCATTGTAAAGGATTTCTAAACAGCATTTTAGTGTCTGTCCTAGGACAGCAGAAGGGATGAGCATTGTGCACTCTCATATTTCACCAATCAGGTAAAGGAAGCTTACTATGAAATCTCATGAGAGTTAAGTCAAATCTCATGAGATCACAGTAAAAGAGTTCATGACCTCAGCACTGCTGATGCTGATTGGCTGCTGTTCATTGCTTCATTTTTTTAATTTTTTTACCTGCAGCTGGGAGCAGGTGAAGTATAACTTTTTACACAGAACTTACTCTGCTGAGCTGAGGAGATTGTGAGTTAAAATATCTTCTTTTTTTACATAGAGATGCTCAGGTGATATTTTCCTGTCAGCTTTTTACAGTTATACTGCATCAGTTTCAAGTGATTTAGCATATGAGTATTATGTCCCTTTAAAGGGACAAATTTCTGCTTCGTCAATTCTGTTTCACAAACGTTTGGCAAATGTATCAGATGTTCAGTCTTTTTTGTCAGGCTCTACCTAGAATTAAGCCTGTATTTAGACCTATTACTCCTCCCTGGAGTTTGAATTTAGTTCTTCGAGTTCTGCAAGGGGTTCCGTTTGAACCTATGCATTCCATAGATATTAAACTATTATCTTGGAAAGTTCTGTTTTTGGTTGCTATTTCTTCTGCTCGAAGAATTTCTGAGCTTTCACCATTACAGTGTGATTCGCCTTATTTCATATTTCATTCTGATAAGGTGGTTTAACGTACCAAACCTGGGTTCCTTCCTAAGGTTGTTTCAAATAAGAATATTAATCAGGAAATTGTTGTTCCTTCCTTGTGTCCGAATCCTCCTCCTAAGAAGAAGCGTCTGTTACATAACTTGGATGTGGTCCGTGCCTTAAAGTTTTACTTACAGGCAATTAAGGATTTCTGTCAATCATCTTCATTATTCATTGTTTATTCTAGAAAGCGTAGGGGTCAGAAAGCTACGGCTACCTCTTTCTTTTTGGCTGAAAAGTATCATCCGTCTGGCATATGAGACTGCTGGACAGCAGCCTCCTGAAAGAATTACGGCTCATTCTACTAGGGCTGTGGCTTTCACATGGGCTTTTAAAAACGATGCATCTGTGGGACAGATTTGTAAGGCTGCGACTTGGTCGTCCCTTCACACTTTTTTCAAATTTTACAAATTTGATACTTTTGCTTCTTCTGAGGCTATCTTTGGGAGAAAGGTTCTTCAAGCAGTGGTGCCTTCCGTTTAGGTTCCTGTCTTGTCCTCCCTTTCATCCGTGTCCTATTGCTTTGGTATTGGTTTCCCACAAGTAAGGATGAAATCCGTGGACTCGTCATCTTTTCTAAAAGAAAACTTAATTTATGCTTACCTGATAAATTGCCACCTTTTACGATATGACAAGTTCACGGCCCTCCCTGTTATTTTAAAACAGGTTTATTTTATTTTTTGAAAACTTCAGTCACCTCTGCACCTTTTTAGCCTTTCCTTTTCTCTTCCTATAACCTTCGGCCGAATGACTGAGGGTGGAGGGGAAGGGGAGGGGCTATATATACAGCTCTGCTGTGGTGCTCTTTGCCACTTCCTGTTGGCGGGAGGTTAATATCCCACAAGTAAGGATGAAATCTGTGGACGCGTCATATCGTAAAAGAAAGTAATTTATCAGGTAAGCATAAATTTAGTTTTTTCCTGCACGTTATTATAGGCTTTTACTCAAACACCTAACCACTTTGCTATACATTAAACTGAGGTATGTGTGAGGTGGGCGGGTTATTTATAGGCATTTGAGGTTTGGCAAGCTTTGCTGCCTCCTGGTATGAATGTATATCTTGAAAAAGGCACATTTGCTGAAACTCGTAGATGTTATTGGACAAAATCCGTTGGGCTGGCCAGCTTTGGTAACGGAACTTTCTCCTGCTTACTCCTGTGTACTGCATTCTCTGTGGGGAGCGGAATTCCACAATAAGAATAAGCGGACATTGTGCTAACAAATTACTTGTGCTCCTGGTAGCATTTGTAGTTGATTGTAGACTTACTACGAATAAGATATATATGGAAAGATAAGGAAGTTTTTTGAAACCACTTACACCGGCAACCTGGTAAGGCTATTGGTGCGGCAAAAAGGTCACGTGAGGATTAAAGTAACGGTTCACCTTGAAACGCCAGACAGATGCCGCAAAGAAAAAGCTGATCCGGGGAAAGGTAACACTATTTCAAGCCTTTCGGATTCTGGTGAGTGCTGTTAAAACTTCCAACTTGGGATTCAAAATTCAAAAAACAAAAACTGCTTATATATATCTATGCAAATAGAGGACACACCGCCACCTAACAATTGACTCTGAATAGTAATTGTCTCCAATAAGGGGTACCCCAAAAATAACAAACTACTTTTTCATTGTTTTTATTGGAAAGTCTTCTAACGGTCTAAATGATAAATTGTATCAGAGGACATTTTTGTTGACAACGGATTTTGTTACACTTCTCAGTATAAATATTTGCAACAAAGCCATTTTATCAAATACTGAGTAAGAAGTATTGGGGAGATATCTTTGGTCTATTGAGATTTCTTAGTGATTTTTAATATTTAATATTTTAATATTTGATTGTAATATATATTGAATAAGGTGCACCTTATATACAACTGTTCAATTTTATGTAATAAATAATAAAATTTAATTATTGATTTATTAAATTTGTTAATATTTTATATTTTGTATGGTTTGAAATATAACACATTTTATAGCATATTTTTATTTATATTTATATTCTATATAGTGCTATTACTTTATAGGTAGAGCTGTTTTAGCGCACTCTAATTGTGTATACTTAATGAATGTATATCCCTTACGTAACAGCTCGTGGACTCTTGCCACCATGAAATAAATTAAGCTGAGGTAAGTTCTTAAATTGTTTTTCAAAATGTATAATTGCTGCTGCAGTTTTGTACTCGCACTTAACTTCAGTAATTTCTTTAAAAAAAAAATCTCATTTAACTCTCTCAATAGGTTCCTCCTCTTCTGTGAAGACTGCAACCTTGGTTTCATTCACACCCACTTGCTCAAATCAGTTGGGATTGACAGATGTCTTTAAGAGACCTGAAGGAAGCTGGGACTGTGATGTCTGTTTAATACAAAACAAACCTGAAGCCACAAAGTGTGTAGCCTGTGAGAATAACAAGCCAGGCACTAAAGCTGAGCTTAAAGGTAAGATGTACATTTCTAGTAGCTCATATGTCAGTCTCATTAGCCCTAGGATTAATGCAAAGTGAAAATTCTTATTTCTTTCGTAAATTGATGGTTCACAGTCCTCCATAACATATGGGATATATTTTCCGCTGCTAGGTGGAAGTCAAGAACCCATACAAGAGGTTTCAAACCCTCCCACCTCCTTTCTCTGTTTTGTTCTTGGCTTCTTAGGAGATGGTTGAGAATAGAGGTTATTTCAGCTACTTGCTTATGAATTACAATTTTGGAGCTCAGACCTATGTGAGACCCAGAGTCCCTGGGGAGTATTATTTACAAATAAGACTCTTCACAGCAGCTGAATGATTCAAGGACACAGGAATACCCTGTTACGTGCATAGCATTTCCCTAACAGCACTTCAGCCATAACTACCCTCCTGCGTCATGGGGACTCGTCCTTAGCCTCCTGCTGAGGGACTCGGGTATTTCCTGCAGTGGAAAGGCTCTTAACTGGATACTGCTTCTGCATTGACATGCCTGGTAAGCCAGTGGAGAGGTTCTGCGTAAGGTAAGTTCCTTCACACAGCACAGACACAGCCCATAGGCTATTTGTAGGTACTCTTGACAGGTACAGCATACCCAGGGGACTTCACCTGCTCCCATCATGACACATTTTTTCTCTCCATATCATATCCCTAACAGTTATGCTAGTAGTGGGAACATTATGGAAGCATCTGACCCTTTTTAACCTTCTGGCAGCTTTAGGGTTTATTTGAGCTATTTTTTAAAAATTGTTTATGGCACTTTAAGAGAGCCGGCAATAGCTTAGCGCTTGATGCGGTTCAGTAGTGCAGGCTCCGGTTAGGCTGGGGAGCACATTTTGACAGGGATTATAGAATTTTATTATGCTTGGGGCCTACTTCTTAACAGATTCTAATCTGATTTTTAGTGCCTGCTAAACCCAGGAAAGGGGTGAGTAACCATACAGGAGCTGCCAGTGGGTAGTTAGGGCATCTAATTTCTGTTGGTTATACAGCCAATTACATTTCGAGATTAAGTGTCTGAGGGAGTATTTTATAGTGTAGACTGCTCTCTACCAGGTTTTCTCTGTACTGCTTATTATAGTGTCATTGTATACTGTTATACAATTACAAACGTGGAACAAAATATTTTTCCCCACTGTTATTTCCATAGACGAGTTGGATATAGATATATATCTATTTGTTTTGCAAAGGTGTTCCAGTATGACATGTATGCAAATTTTGAAGTATACAACAGATTTATGTGACCTATCAGCCACAACAGTCTAATGTTTCAGAAGGAATTCTACCTGTACTTGACACCCTTGATGCTAAAAACATGTTATACATAATAGTGGCTTTGTTAATGGCTGTCCCCAAACTAAGTAAGCTTAAATCTGGGGTTTTTAATTGTCTGAGGTAAATGTGCCAAATATTTCTTGTGCTGATAATGTAAGGTTCAGAATTGAATACATCCCCTCTGAAGGTTTTTAAATATATTCCTTAGGGAGCTGTACACCATAGCACATTAATTTGTAAGCTGCAGTGTAACAATTGTATTATATTGTGTGCAATGATATATTGTATTCAAAATAAAATATGGTGCCATTACCATTTATTATAACTAAGCTATTAATACTTATTTAAGTCAATTAAGCATTGTACTCCCTTCATTGCCAGGGAATGTAAACAGATATTGTATGCCAGTCTGCATTTTTGTACTGTTGCATCTTGCAGATTCTGTACACTGTTCTGTTAAATATTTTTTATATAGGCAGAACTCCTGTATCTGTTGATGCAAGACATTACATGTCCTATGCTATTAGTGTGCACATTCTATAGTATATACCTTTCATTCATGGTACACTGCATTTTTATTTCCTATTGCAGGATTTGTCTATTTATTCAACAGTGGAGATCCTTTAAAGATGAGATCTATAGGTATCTCTTTATACCTATGTTATGTGTAATTTATATACACTAAAGTTCTTTGCAGATACTGGACGTTGGTCATGAATATTTTCACTATTTGTAGAGATCCTTTAGGGATAATATTTATTGGTATCTCTTATTCCATTGTATGAGTGATTTTATATGTGGGCACATACAGACACTGAGCATTAATTATGACTTTGTATGTTTACTTTGTCAGTATACACAGTCTCTGCTTACTCTGTGCATGGGTTTACAAGTATCTAATTGTGTACCTGTTGCTCTGTGTGCTACTCCTTTGTCAGGAACGCCACATAACAGTCCAACTATGTGCAAATACCTAAATAGGTACATGTATACTATATCTGATGCTTATGTCTTGTACAGATTTTTCTTTTCAAAGACACTATGAGTCCATGGATTTCATCCTTGTGGGACTACGCCTCCCGGCAGCAGGAGGAGGCAAAGAGCACCACAGCAGAGCTGTATATATATAGCTCCTCCCACCCCAGCCATTCTCTTTGCCTATGTAAGTGAAGCATGCTCAGGCAGTGGAATGGAGATTGTATGGATTTGTCTCCTCAAATAACCCTAGAACAGGAGACAAGGGACTCTCTTCTATGGTGGTTGTCTCTGGATCATCTGTCCCAGGGGACATGATTTTGCAGACCTTCATGGGTGATCGTGACAATGGACGCCAGCCTTTTAGGATGGGGAGCAGTCTGGGGTTCTTTAAAGGTTCAGGGAGTATGGACTCGGACAGAGTCTGTCCTTCCCATCAACTTTCTAGAGCTGAGGGCGATCTTCTATGCTCTTCAGGCATGGCCTCAGTTGGCTTCGGCTCAATTCATCAGATTTCAGACGGACAACATAACAGTGGCTTACATCAATCATCAGGGAGGAACGAGGAGTTCCTTAGCGATGACCGAAGTAGCCAAGATAATACAGTGGGCGGAGGCCCATTCTTGCCATCTTTCAGCGATCCACATCCCAGGGGTGGAAAATTGGGAGGCGGATTTTCTGAGCAGGCAGACTTTTCATCCGGGATAGTGGGAACTCCATCCGGAAATATTCTCCAGGCTGATCCTCAAATGAGGTCAGCCGGAGTTGGATCTCATGGCATCTTTTCAAAATGCCAAGCTCCCGGGATACGGATCCAGGTCCAGGGACCCCCTGGCGGAACTGATAGATGCTTTGGCAGTTCCTTGGTCCTTCAGCCTAGCATATCTATTCCCCCCGTTTGCTCTTCTTCCCCAAGTTATTGCTCGGATCAAACAGGAGAAGGCATCAGTAATCCTCATCGCTCCTACGTGGCCTCGCAGGATTTGGTATGCCGATCTGGTAGACATGTCATCCCTGCCACCTTGGAGACTACTATTGAGGAAGGATCTTCTCATTCAAGGTCCCTTCCTTCATCCAAATCTAATTTCTCTGAAGCCGACTGCTTGGAGATAGAACGCTTAATTCTATCCAAGCAGGGTTTTTCTGATTCAGTTGTGGAGACCTTGATCCAGGCGCATAAGCCTGTAACATAATGATTTACCATAAGATATGGTGTAAATATCTTTATTGGCGTGAATCCAAGGGCTACTCATGGAGTAGGGTTAGGATTCCTAGGATTTAGTCTTTTCTCCACGAAGGATTGGAGAAGGGATTATCAGCGAGTTCCCTAAAGGGTCAGATCTCTGCTTTATCTGTTTTGTTGCACAAGTGTCTGGCAGATGTACCAGATATTCAATCTTTTTGTCAGGCTTTGATTAGAATCAGTCCTGTGTTTAAACAAATTGCTCCTCCATGGAGTTTTAATTTAGTTCTTAAGGTTCTTCAAGGGGTTCCGTTTGAACCTATGCATTCCATAGATATTAGGTTATTATCTTGGAAAGTTTTTTGTTTCTTGTTGCCATTTCTTCTGCTCGGAGAGTGTCCGAGCTTTCGGCATTACAATATAATTCTCCTTACCTTATTTTTCATTTGTAAAAGGTGGTTTTACGTACTAAACTTGGTTTTCTTCCTAAAGTTGTTTCAGACAAGAACATTAATCAGGAGATTGTTGTTCCTTCCTTGTGTCCTAATCCTTCTCAGAAGTAACAACTGCTACTCAATTTGGTTGTAGTCCGTGCTTTAAAGTTTTACTTACAAGCGACTAAGGACTTTTGTCAATCGTCTTCTCTATTTGTAATTTTTTCGGGAAAACGTAAGGGTCAGAAAGCTACGGCTACCTTTCTTTTTGGCTGAAGTGTATCATCCGTTTTGCATATGAGACTGCTGGACAGCAGCCTCCTGAAAAAAATACGGCTCATTCCACTAGGGCTGTTGTTTCCTCATGGGCATTCAAAAATGATGCTTCTGTTGAACAGATTTGCAAGGCTGCAACTTGGTCCTCTCTTCACACTTTTTTAAAAATTTTTACAAATTTGATACCTTTGCCTCGGCTGAGGCTGTTTTTGGGAGAAAGGTTCTTCAAGCAGTGGTGCCTTCCGTTTAGGTTCCCTGTCTTGTCCCTCCCTATTCATCCGTGTATTATAGCTTCTGTATTGTATCCCACAAGTAAGGATGAAATCCGTGGACTCATTGTGTCTTTAAAAAGAAAATGTATGCTTTCCTGATAAATTTGTTTCTTTTTAGACACAGAGTCCACGGCCGCCCTGTTCTTAGACAGGTTATTATTTTGTAAACTTCAGACACCTCTGCACCTTGGCTTTTCCTTTCTCTTCCCAACTTTGGTTGAATCACTGGAGTTGGAGGGAAGGGAGGAGCTATATATACAGCTCTGCTGTGGTGCTCTTTGCTTCCTCCTGCTGACCGGGAGGCGTAGTCCCACAAGTAAGGATGAAATCTGTGGACTCATCGTGTCTAAAAAGAAACAAATTTATCAGGTAAGGATGCTTTGTTCTAGGGTGTAGCCGTAGTCCATATCGGTCTCTTCAGTAGAGCAGTGGTGGCTTTAGAGCAATGGGAACTTGTGGGACATAATTCTCACTGCGCCTCCAATGTAGTTTATGCTGCCCTAATTCTGAAAGCCTGAGTAAGATTACTCAGTCTTTATCTCTTTTTCCACAGGTCCATGTGAGGGAGAAGACCTCTCAAACCTTGTGAGCTGCCTTGCTGCCTGGCAGATTTGAGGTAAGTGCTGACCTTATTTTTTCTGGGGCTAGTGAAATAAAAAGGACTCGGAAAAAGTTTGGGCACTTTATTCATTATGGGACACTTAAATTCACCTGTATATTTGAGGAGACTTATGTACACAGTGTATTATGCAGACACTGGGGCTGAGGAAATTAAGGCTGTTTTATTGTGGTTTCACTGCTCCCGGCGGGCTTGACTTTAAAATATGCCGACCAGGAGATTCATTTTTTTAGATACCCACGATGGGCGGAGCTAACTGTGGCAGCAGTTTCTGTTGCGCACCACTTTTGCTTTCACTTCCGGTTACTGGATTAGCAGTCTTTCAGGATAATGCATATTTAGGCTCAAGGCATGCGTTTTTAGGACCGGGCAGCGTTTCATTGTTGTGCAGGCAGAGTTCTGGATCTTTTGCTGAGGGGAATTCTAGCCGGTGTCAGCAGGGCAGGTAGGCACCTCCGCTAAGCTAAGGTGTAGAGGTGATCAACAGTACTCTTGTAGCACTATTTAGTCCTTACTACAAAAAGAAATAAAGTTAAGTTTTAAAATTTAAAGAGACAGTAATGTTTTTTCTGTTAATTTTTAATGAAAAATTTAAACTTTTTATTTGGAATTTGTTCCATTGTGAGTCTGAATGGACCAAGAAGCCCTGCAAAATGTCACTTGTTCTTTGTTTTGATGCCAATGTGGAGCCACCAATCCCTTTCTGTTCCTCATGTATTGAGAGAACTTTAAATTATAGGGATAGACTTTTTTTTCAGGAGTCTATGTTCAATATATGCTGCAGCTTAAACCTCAACCGTCCCAACTTGTATTGCCCACACATGCAGTGCCCTGCGCTTCCTCTCTAACTCCTCCTGGAGTTACGTTGCAAGACATAGCTTATCTCATGTCCTTTGCGGTTTCTGATGCGTTGTCTGCTTTTCCTATGCTGCAGGGAAAGAGCAAGAGGAAAAATAAAAATTCCGTAAGTGAGGTTACTGACGCAGTTGTTATTTTGAATGCCCCCTCCCAGAAGCCTGAGGAGGAGGATACTTCGGTAGCATCTGAGGGTGAAATCTCAGATTCTGACAGTGTAATTCCTCCTGCGGATACTGAAGTTGTATCTTTCAGGTTTAAGCTAGAACACCTCCGTCTGTTACGTAAAGGGACAGTATACACTCATTTTCATATAACTGCATGTAATAGACACTACTATAAAGAATAAGATGCACAGATACGGATATAAAAATCCAGTATAAAACTGTTTAAAAACTTACTTAGAAGCTGTCAGTTTGGCTCTGTTGAAAAGACAGCTGGAAAGCCCACTGCAAGTGGCAAATAAGACACTCCCCCTGCCCCTTCTTTTGCATATGAAAAGACCCTTTACACAAACAGGAGCAAGCTGGAGAAGGTAGCTGACAGTATTCACATAAAACTTTGGGGCTTGGTTAGGAGTCTGAAAATCAGAGCAATGTTATTTAAAAATAAGCAAAACTATACATTTATTTAAAAAAAAAACCTTTATGAGCTATATAAATAGATCATCTACAAAACATTTATGCAAAGAAAAAATGAGTGTATAATGTCCCTTTAAGGTTTTAGCTATTCTGGACGACAGCGACACTATGGTCGTAGTTGATCCTAAAAAATCCTGTAAGCTAAATAAATATTTTGATGTACCTTCCATGGTGGAGGTTTTTCCTCTACCAGATCGAGCTACTGAGATCATTGTTAAGGAATGGGAAAGACCGGGTATCCCTTTTCTTTCATGTAATTAGCAAGAGTCCATGAGCTAGTGACGTATGGGATATACATTCCTACCAGGAGGGGCAAAGTTTCCCAAACCTCAAAATGCCTATAAATACACCCCTCACCACACCCACAAATCAGTTTTACAAACTTTGCCTCTTATGGAGGTGGTGAAGTAAGTTTGTGCTAGATTCTACGTTGATATGCGCTCCGCAGCAGGTTGGAGCCCGGTTTTCCTCTCAGCGTGCAGTGAATGTCAGAGGGATGTGAGGAGAGTATTGCCTATTTGAATGCAATGATCTCCTTCTACGGGGTCTATTTCATAGGTTCTCTGTTATCGGTCGTAGAGATTCATCTCTTACCTTTCAGATCGACGATATACTCATTTATTTATATATATATATATATATATACATATACCATTACCTCTGCTGATTTTCGTTTCAGTACTGGTTTGGCTTTCTACAACATGTAGACGAGTGTCCTGGGGTAAGTAAGTCTTATTTTCTGTAACACTCTAAGCCATGGTTGGGCGCTTTTTTTATAAAGTTCTAAATATATGTATTCAAACATTTATTTGCCTTGACTCAGGATGTTCAACATTCCTTATTTTCAGACAGTCAGTTTCATATTTGGGATAATGCATTTGAATCGATCATTTTTTCTTACCTTAAAAAATTTGACTTTTTCCCTGTGGGCTGTTAGGCTCGCGGGGGCTGAAAATGCTTCATTTTATTGCGTCATTCTTGGCGCAAAAAAAAAAAATCTTTTCTGTTTCCGGCGTCATACGTGTCGCCGGAAGTTGCGTCATTTTTTGACGTTCTTTTGCGCCAAAAATGTCGGCGTTCCGGATGTGGCGTCATTTTTGGCGCCAAAAGCATTTAGGCGCCAAATAATGTGGGCGTCTTATTTGGCGCTAAAAAAATATGGGCGTCGCTTTTGTCTCCACATTATTTAAGTCTCTTTCTTCTGTTAAGTGTGATCAGTCCACGGGTCATCATTACTTCTGGGATATTACTCCTCCCCAACAGGAAGTGCAAGAGGATTCACCCAGCAGAGCTGCATATAGCTCCTCCCCTCTACGTCACTCCCAGTCATTCTGTTGCACCCAACGACTAGATAGGATGTGTGAGAGGACTATGGTGATTTTATTTAGTTTTATTTCTTCAATCAAAAGTTTGTTATTTTTTAATAGCACCGGAGTGTGTTATTCCTTCTCTGGTAGAATTTGAAGAAGAATCTACCAGAGTTTTTTACTATGATTTTAGCCGGAGTAGTTAAGATCATATTGCTGTTTCTCGGCCATCTGAGGAGAGGTAAACTTCAGATCAGGGGACAGCGGGCAGTTTAATCTGCAAAGAGGTATGTAGCAGTTTTTATTTTCTGACAATGGAATTGATGAGAAAATCCTGCCATACCGACATAATATCATGTATGTATTTTTTACATTTGAGTATTCTGGGGAATGGTACTTCACTAGAATTACACTGTGTATATAATCTCTAGCCTATTTGGTTTTTTTACTAATTTATGTTAAACGTTTTTGCTGGAATGTAAAATCGTTTTCATTTTCTGAGGTACTGGGTGAATTAAAATGTTTGGGCACTATTTTTCCACTTGGCAGTTGCTTTATCTAATTATGACAGTTTACTGATCTCTCTCACTGTTGTGTGTGAGGGGGAGGGACCTTTTTTTGGCGCTTTTGCTACGCATCAAAAATTTCAGTCAGAAGCTCATTGTTTTTTCCTGCATGTTCCGGTTTATCTCTACAGAACTCAGGGGTCTTCAAAGCTTGTTTGAGGGAAGTAATCTAACAGAGCTGTGAGATTGTAGTTGACTGTGATAAAGAAACGTTTATTCTTTAACTTTTTTATGCCATCAGGGTTAGTTATTCTTTGCTAATGGGAACAAGCCTTTGCTAAAATTGTGTTTTGTTTTGCAAAGTTTATTTAATTTCAACTGTTATATATCTTCTGTGCTTCTTAGGCACAGTACGCTTTTTCATTGTATTTATTTGAATAATATTTCCAAGTTGCAAGTTTAGTTGCTAGTGTGTTAAACATGTCTGATTCAGAGGATGAGACCTGTACTATTTGTAATAACGCCAAAGTGGAGCCCAATAGAAATTTATGTACTAACTGTATTGATGCTACTTTAAATAAAAGTCAATCTGTACAAATTGAACAAATTTCACCAAACAACGAGGGGAGAGTTATGCCGACTAACTCGCCTCACGTGACAGTACCTGCATCTCCCGCCCGGGAGGTGCGCGATATGGTGGCACCCAGTACATCTGGGCGGCCATTACAAATAACATTACAAGATATGGCTACTGTTATGACGGAAGTTTTGGCTAAATTACCAGAACTAAGAGGCAAGCGTGATCACTCTGGGGTGAGAACAGAGTGCGCTGATAATGCTAGGGCCATGTCAGATACTGCGTCACAACTTGCAGAGCATGAGGACGGAGAGCTTCATTCTGCGGCTGACGGTTCTGATCCAAACAGATTGGATTCAGATATTTCAAATTTTAAATTTAAGCTGGAAAACCTCCGTGTATTACTAGGGGAGGTGTTAGCGGCTCTGAATGATTGTAACACAGTTGCAATACCAGAGAAAATGTGTAGGTTGGATAAATATTTTGCTGTACCAACAAGTACTGACGTTTTTCCTATACCTAAGAGACTAACTGAAATTATTACTAAGGAGTGGGATAGACCCGGTGTGCCGTTCTCACCCCCTCCGATATTTAGAAAGATGTTTCCAATAGACACCGCCACACGGGACTTATGGCAAACGGTCCCTAAGGTGGAGGGAGCAGTTTCTACTTTAGCTAAGCGTACCACTATCCCGGTGGAGGATAGCTGTGCCTTTTCAGATCCAATGGATAAAAAGTTAGAGGGTTACCTTAAGAAAATGTTTGTTCAACAAGGTTTTATATTGCAACCCCTTGCATGCATTGCGCCGGTCTCGGCTGCAGCGGCATTCTGGATTGAGTCTCTGGAAGAGAACCTTACTTCAGCTACGCTGGACGACATTTCGGACAGGCTTAGAATACTTAAGCTAGCTAATTCATTCATTTCGGAAGCCGTAGTACATTTAACTAAACTTACGGCTAAGAATTCCGGATTCGCCATTCAGGCGCGCAGGGCACTGTGGCTAAAATCCTGGTCAGCTGATGTAACTTCTAAGTCCAAATTACTTAATATACCTTTCAAAGGGCAGACCTTATTTGGGCCCGGTTTGAAAGAAATTATCGCTGACATTACAGGAGTTAAGGGCCACGCCCTGCCTCAAGACAAAGCCAGACCTAAGGCTAGACAGTCTAATTTTCGTTCCTTTCGGAATTTCAAAGCAGGAGCAGCATCAACTTCCACTGCTCCAAAACAAGAAGGATCTGGTGCTCGCTTCAGACAAGGCTGGAGACCTAACCAGTCCTGGAACAAGGGCAAGCAGGCCAGGAAACCTGCTGCTGCCACTAAAACAGCATGAATTGAGGGCCCCCGATCCGGGATCGGATCTAGTGGGGGGCAGACTTTCTCTCTTCGCCCAGGCTTGGGCAAGAGATGTCCAGGATCCCTGGGCGCTAGAGATAATTTCTCAGGGATACCTTCTGGACTTCAAATACTCTCCTCCAAGAGAGAGATTTCATCTGTCAAGGTTGTCAACAAACCAAACAAAGAAAGAAGCGTTTCTACGCTGCGTACAAGAGCTGTCGTTAATGGGAGTAATCCATCCAGTTCCACGATCGGAACAGGGACAAGGGTTTTACTCAAATCTGTTTGTGGTTCCCAAAAAAGAGGGAACTTTCAGACCAATCCTGGATTTAAAGATCCTAAACAAATTCCTAAGAGTTCCATCGTTCAAAATGGAGACTATTCGGACAATTTTACCCATGATCCAAGAAGGTCAATACATGACCACAGTGGATTTAAAGGATGCTTACCTTCACATACCGATCCACAAAGATCATTACCGGTATCTAAGGTTTGCCTTTCTAGACAGGCATTACCAGTTTGTAGCTCTTCCATTCGGTTTGGCTACAGCTCCAAGAATCTTCACAAAGGTTCTAGGTGCTCTTCTGGCGGTACTAAGACCGCGGGGAATTTCGGTAGCTCCGTACCTAGACGACATTCTGATACAAGCTTCAAGCTTTCAAACTGCCAAGTCTCATACAGAGTTAGTACTGGCTTTTCTAAGGTCACATGGATGGAAGGTGAACGAAAAGAAAAGTTCACTTGTTCCATTCACAAGAGTTCCCTTCCTGGGGACTCTTATAGATTCTGTAGAAATGAAGATTTACCTGACAGAAGACAGGTTAACAAGACTTCAAAGTGCTTGCCACACCCTTCATTCCATTCAACACCCGTCAGTGGCTCAATGCATGGAGGTAATCGGCTTAATGGTAGCGGCAATGGACATAGTACCATTTGCTCGCTTACACCTCAGACCACTGCAACTATGCATGCTAAGTCAGTGGAATGGGGATTACTCAGACTTGTCCCCTTCTCTGAATCTGGATCAAGAGACCAGAAATTCTCTTCTATGGTGGCTTTCTCGGCCACATCTGTCCAGGGGGATGCCATTCAGCAGACCAGACTGGACAATTGTAACAACAGACGCCAGCCTTCTAGGTTGGGGCGCCGTCTGGAATTCTCTGAAGGCTCAGGGACAATGGAGTCAGGAGGAGAGTCTCCTGCCAATAAACATTCTGGAATTGAGAGCAGTTCTCAATGCCCTCCTGGCTTGGCCCCAGTTGACAACTCGGGGGTTCATCAGGTTTCAGTCGGACAACATCACGACTGTAGCTTACATCAACCATCAGGGAGGGACAAGAAGCTCCCTAGCAATGATGGAAGTATCAAAGATAATTCGCTGGGCAGAGTCTCACTCTTGCCACCTGTCAGCAATCCACATCCCGGGAGTGGAGAACTGGGAGGCGGATTTCTTAAGTCGTCAGACTTTTCATCCGGGGGAGTGGGAACTTCATCCGGAGGTCTTTGCCCAAATACTTCGACGTTGGGGCAAACCCGAGATAGATCTCATGGCGTCTCGACAGAACGCCAAGCTTCCTCGTTACGGGTCCAGATCCAGGGATCCAGGAGCAGTCCTAATAGATGCCCTGACAGCACCTTGGGACTTCAGGATGGCTTATGTGTTTCCACCCTTCCCGATGCTTCCTCGATTGATTGCCAGAATCAAACAGGAGAGAGCATCAGTGATTCTAATAGCGCCTGCGTGGCCACGCAGGACTTGGTATGCAGACCTGGTGGACATGTCATCCTGTCCACCTTGGTCTCTACCTCTGAAACAGGACCTCCTGATACAGGGCCCTTTCAAACATCAAAATCTAACTTCTCTGAAGCTGACTGCTTGGAAATTGAACGTTTGATTTTATCAAGACGTGGGTTTTCTGAGTCAGTTATTGACACCTTAATACAGGCTAGGAAGCCTGTTACCAGAAAGATTTACCATAAGATATGGTGTAAATACCTATATTGGTGTGAATCCAAAGGTTACTCTTGGAGTAAGGTTAGGATTCCTAGGATATTGTCTTTTCTACAAGAAGGTTTAGAAAAGGGTTTATCTGCTAGTTCATTAAAGGGACAGATCTCAGCTCTGTCCATTCTGTTACACAAACGTCTGTCAGAAGTGCCAGACGTTCAGGCTTTTTGTCAGGCTTTGGCCAGGATTAAGCCTGTGTTTGAAACTGTTGCTCCGCCATGGAGTTTAAACCTTGTTCTTAACGTTTTACAGGGTGTTCCGTTTGAACCCCTCCATTCCATTGATATAAAGTTGTTATCTTGGAAAGTTCTATTTTTAATGGCTATTTCCTCGGCTCGAAGAGTCTCTGAGTTATCAGCCTTACATTGTGATTCTCCTTATTTGATTTTTCATTCGGATAAGGTAGTTCTACGCACTAAACCTAGGTTTTTACCTAAGGTAGTCACTAACAGGAATATCAATCAAGAGATTGTTGTTCCTTCTTTGTGTCCAAATCCTTCTTCGAAGAAGGAACGTCTTCTGCACAATCTGGATGTAGTTCGTGCCCTAAAGTTTTACTTACAGGCAACTAAGGAATTTCGACAAACGTCTTCCCTGTTTGTCGTTTACTCTGGTCAGAGGAGAGGTCAAAAGGCTTCTGCTACCTCTCTTTCTTTTTGGCTTCGTAGCATAATTCGTTTAGCCTATGAGACTGCTGGACAGCAGCCTCCTGAAAGAATTACAGCTCATTCTACTAGAGCTGTGGCTTCCACTTGGGCCTTTAAGAATGAGGCCTCTGTTGAACAGATTTGCAAGGCTGCAACTTGGTCTTCGCTTCATACTTTTTCCAAATTTTACAAATTTGACACTTTTGCTTCATCGGAGGCTATTTTTGGGAGAAAGGTTCTTCAGGCAGTGGTTCCTTCTGTATAAAGAGCCTGCCTATCCCTCCCGTCATCCGTGTACTTTTGCTTTGGTATTGGTATCCCAGAAGTAATGATGACCCGTGGACTGATCACACTTAACAGAAGAAAACATAATTTATGCTTACCTGATAAATTCCTTTCTTCTGTAGTGTGATCAGTCCACGGCCCGCCCTGTTTTTTAAGGCAGGTAAATATTTTTTAAATTATACTCCAGTCACCACTACACCCTTGGTTTCTCCTTTCTCGTTGGTCCTTGGTCGAATGACTGGGAGTGACGTAGAGGGGAGGAGCTATATGCAGCTCTGCTGGGTGAATCCTCTTGCACTTCCTGTTGGGGAGGAGTAATATCCCAGAAGTAATGATGACCCGTGGACTGATCACACTACAGAAGAAAGGAATTTATCAGGTAAGCATAAATTATGTTTTTTTCATTGCTTCTGGTTGCTAGAAGCTTGTTCTTTGGCATTTTTTCCCATTCCTGAAACTGTCATTTAAGGAATTTGATCAATTTTGCTTTATATGTTGTTTTTTCTCTTACATATTGCAAGATGTCTCATGTTGCATCTGAGTCAGAAGATACTTCAGGAAAATCGCTGCATGGTGCTGGAACTACCAAAGCTAAGTGTATCTGCTGTAGACTTTTGGTAGCTGTTCCTCCAGCTGTTTGTATTAAATGTCATGACAAACTTGTTAATGCAGAAAATATTTCCTTTAGTAAAATACCATTACCTGTTGCAGTTCCATCAACATCTAATGTTCAGAGTGTTCCTGATAACATAAGATTTTGTTTCTGAATCCATTAAGAAGGCTATGTCTGTTATTCCTCCTTCTAGTAAACATAAAAAGTCTTTTAAAACTTCTCTTTATCCAGATGAATTTTTAAATGAACATCATCATTCTGATTCTAATGATTCCTCTGGTTATTTAAAATGGAATTTATTTGTTCTTTACTTAAAGAAGTTCTAATTGCATTAGAAATTGAGGATTCTGGTCCTCTTGATACTAAATCTAAACGTTTAGACAAGGTCTTTAAATCTCCTGTAGTTATTCCAGAAGTTTTTCCTGTTCCTGGTGCTATTTCTGAAGTAATTTCCAGGGAATGGAATAATTTGGGTAATTCATTTACTCCTTCTAAACGTTTTAAGCAATTATATCCTGTGCCGTCTGACAGATTAGAGTTTTGGGACTAAATCCCTAAAGTTGATGGGCTATCTCTACCCTTGCTAAACGTGCTACTATTCCTACGGCAGATGGTACTTCCTTTAAGGATCCTTTAGATAGGAAAATTGAATCCTTTCTAAGAAAAGCTTATTTGTGTTCAGGTAATCTTCTTAGACCTGCTATATCTTTGGCGGATGTTGCTGCAGCTTCAACTTTTTGGTGGGAAACTTTAGCGCAACAAGTAACAGATCATGATTCTCATAACATTATTATTCTTCTT
Organism: Bombina bombina; assembly: GCF_027579735.1. Taxonomy (NCBI): domain Eukaryota; kingdom Metazoa; phylum Chordata; class Amphibia; order Anura; family Bombinatoridae; genus Bombina; species Bombina bombina. The sequence goes on along the minus strand of NC_069503.1, from coordinate 729,416,300 downwards.
CAACATGCTAATAATTTTATCTGTGATGCCATTTTTGATATTATCAGAGTTGATGTCATGTTTATGTCTCTAGCTATTTTAGCTAGAAGAGCTTTATGGCTTAAAACTTGAAATGCTGATATGTCTTCTAAATCGACTCTACTTTCCCTTTCTTTCCAGGGTAATAAATTATTTGGTTCTCAGTTGGATTCTATTATCTCAACTGTTACTGGTGGGAAAGGAACTTTTTTACAACAGGATAAAAAATCTAAGGGTAAAAACAGGGCTAATAATCGTTTTCGTTCCTTTCGTTTCAACAAAGAACAAAAGCCTGATCCTTCATCCTCAGGAGCAGTTTCAGTTTGGAAACCATCTCCAGTCTGGAATAAATCCAAGCCTTCTAGAAAAGCAAAGCCAGCTTCTAAGTCCACATGAAGGTGCGGCCCTCATTCTAGCTCAGCTGGTAGGGGGCAGATTACGTTATTTCAAAGAAATTTGGATCAATTCTGTTCACAATCTTTGGATTCAGAACATTATTTCAGAAGGGTACAGAATTGGTTTCAAGATAAGACCTCCTGCAAAGAGATTTTTTCTTTTCCGTGTCCCAGTAAACCCAGCGAAAGCTCAAGCATTTCTGAAATGTGTTTCAGATCTAGAGTTGGCTGGAGTAATTATGCCAGTTCCAGTTCTGGAACAGGGGCTGGGGTTTTATTCGAATCTCTTCATTGTACCAAAGAAGGAGAATTCCTTCAGACCAGTTCTGGATCTAAAAATATTGAATCGTTATGTAAGGATACCAACATTCAAAATGGTAACTGTAAGGACTATCCTGCCTTTTGTTCAGCAAGGGCATTATATGTCTACAATAGATTTACAGGATGCATATCTGCATATTCCGATTCATCCAGCTCACTATCAGTTTCTGAGATTCTCTTTCCTGGACAAGCATTACCAGTTTGTGGCTCTGTCGTTTGGCCTAGCAACAGCTCCAAGAATTTTTACAAAGGATCTCGGTGCCCTTCTGTCTGTAATCAGAGAACAGGGTATTGTGGTATTTCCTTATTTGGACGATATCTTGGTACTTGCTCAGTCTTCACATTTAGCAGAATTTCATATGAATCGACTTTTGTTGTTTCTTCAAGATCATGGTTGGAGGATCAATTCACTAAAAAGTTCATTGATTCCTCAGACAAGGGTAACCTTTTTGGGTTTCCAGATAGATTCAGTGTCCATGACTCTGTCTTTTACAGACAAGAGACGTCTAAAATTGATTTCAGCTTGTCGAAACCTTCAGTCACAATCATTCCCTTCGGTAGCCTTATGCATGGAAATTCTAGGTCTTATGACTGCTGCATCGGACGCGATCCCCTATGCTCGTTTTCACATGCGACCTCTTCAGCTTTGTATGCTGAACCAATGGTGCAGGGATTACACAAAGATATCTCAATTAATATCTTTAAAACCGATTGTACGACACACTCTGACGTGGTGGACAGATCACCATCGTTTAGTTCAGGGGGCTTCTTTTGTTCTTCCGACCTGGACTGTAATTTCAACAGATGCAAGTCTTACAGGTTGGGGAGCTGTGTGGGGGTCTCTGATGGCACAAGGGGTTTGGGAATCTCAGGAGGTGAGATTACCGATCAATATTTTGTAACTCCGTGCAATTTTCAGAGCTCTTCAGTCTTGGCCTCTTCTGAAGAGAGAATCGTTCATTTGTTTTCAGACAGACAATGTCACAACTGTGGCATACATCAATCATCAAGGAGGGACTCACAGTCCTCTGGCTATAAAAGAAGTATCTCGAATTCTGGTTTGGGCGGAATCCAGCTCCTGTCTAATCTCTGCGGTTCATATTCCAGGTATAGACAATTGGGAAGCGGATTATCTCAGTCGCCAAACGTTGCATCCGGGCGAATGGTCTCTTCACCCAGAGGTATTTCTTCAGATTGTTCAAATGTGGGAACTTCCAGAAATAGATCTGATGGCTTCTCATCTAAACAAGAAACTTCCCAGGTATCTGTCCAGATCCCGGGATCCTCAGGCGGAGGCAGTGGATGCATTATCACTTCCTTGGAAGTATCATCCTGCCTATATCTTTCCGCCTCTAGTTCTTCTTCCAAGAGTAATCTCCAAGATTCTGAAGGAATGCTCGTTTGTTCTGCTGGTAGCTCCAGCATGGCCTCACAGGTTTTGGTATGCGTATCTTGTCCGGATGGCCTCTTGCCAACCGTGGACTCTTCCGTTAAGACCAGACCTTCTGTCGCAAGGTCCTTTTTTCCATCAGGATCTCAAATCCTTAAATTTAAAGGTATGGAGATTGAACGCTTGATTCTTGGTCAAAGAGGTTTCTCTGACTCTGTGATTAATACTATGTTACAGGCTCGTAAATCTGTATCTAGAGAGATATATTATATCGTCTGGAAGACTTATATTTCTTGGTGTCTTTCTCATCATTTTTCCTGGCATTCTTTTAGAATTCCGAGAATTTTACAGTTTCTTCAGGATGGTTTAGATAAAGGTTTGTCCGCAAGTTCCTTGAAAGGTCAAATCTCTGCTCTTTCTGTTCTTTTTCACAGAAAGATTGCTAATCTTCCTGATATTCATTGTTTTGTTCAAGCCTTGGTTCGTATAAAACCTGTCATTAAGTCAATTTCTCCTCCTTGGAGTTTGAATTTGGTTCTGGGGGCTCTTCAAGCTCCTCCGTTTGAACCTATGCATTCATTGGACATTAAATTACTTTCTTGGAAAGTTTTGTTCCTTTTGGCCATCTCTTCTGCCAGAAGAGTCTCTGAATTGTCTGCTCTTTCTTGTGAGTCTCCTTTTCTGATTTTTCATCAGGATAAGGCGGTGTTGCGAACTTCTTTTAAATTTTTACCTAAGGTTGTGAATTCCAACAACATTAGTAGAGAAATTGTGGTTCCTTCATTATGCCCTAATCCTAAGAATTCTAAGGAGAAATCATTGCATTCTTTGGATGTTGTTAGAGCTTTGAAATATTATGTTGAAGCTACTAAGACTTTCCGAAAGACTTCTAGTCTATTTGTCATCTTTTCCGGTTCTAGAAAAGGCGAGAAAGCTTCTGCCATTTCTTTGGCATCTTGGTTGAAATCTTTGATTCATCATGCTTATGTTGAGTCGGGCAAAACTCCGCCTCAAAGGATTACAGCTCATTCTACTAGGTCAGTCTCTACTTCCTGGGCATTTAAGAATGAAGCTTCGGTTGATCAGATTTGCAAAGCTGCAACTTGGTCTTCTTTGCATACATTTACTAAATTCTACCATTTATATGTGTTTTCTTCTTCTGAAGCTGTTTTTGGTACTTCAGGCGGCTGTTTCAGTTTGAATCTTCTGCTTATATTTTTAAAATTAAACTTTATTTTGGGTGTGGATTATTTTCAGCGGAATTGGCTGTCTTTATTTTATCCCTCCCTCTCTAGTGACTCTTGCGTGGAAGATCCACATCTTGGGTATTCATTATCCCATACGTCACTAGCTCATGGACTCTTGCCAATTACATGAAAGAAAACATAATTTATGTAAGAACTTACCTGATGAATTAATTTCTTTCATATTAGCAAGAGTCCACGAGGCCCGCCCTTTTTTGTGGTGGTTTTTTTGTATAAAGCACAATTATTCCAATTCCTTATTTTTTATGCTTTCGCACTTTTTCTTATCACCCCACTTCTTGGCTATTCGTTAAACTGATTTGTGGGTGTGGTGAGGGGTGTATTTATAGGCATTTTGAGGTTTGGGAAACTTTGCCCCTCCTGGTAGGAATGTATATCCCATACGTCACTAGCTCATGGACTCTTGCTAATATGAAAGAAATGAATTTATCAGGTAAGTTCTTACATAAATTATGTTTTTCTCCATCCCCCTATATTTAAGAAGACGTTTCCCATAGCGGACAAAGCCGGAGTCTTGGCAAACAGTACCCAAGGTGGAAGGGGCAATTTCCACTCTGGCTAAGAGGACTACTATCCCCATAGTCGATAGTTGTGCTTTTAAGGATCCTATGGACAACAAATTGGAGAGGTTACTCAAAAAGATGTATGTACACCAGGGTTTACTATGGCAACCTGCAATGTGCATTGCTACTGTCACTAGTGCAGCGGCATACTAGTTTGATGCGTTGTCTGATTCTATTAGGACAGACACTCCCCTTGAGGAGATCCAAGATAGGATAAAGGCCCTTAAGTTGGCCAATTCCTTTATTACGGATGCTTCCCTACAGGTTATTAACCTGGGAGCAATGATTTTGGGTTTTGCTGTGTTGGCCCGCAGAGCTTTATGGTTGAAATCTTGGTCTGCGGATGTATCATCTAAGTTTAAACTTTTGGTGATTTCCTTACAAGGGAAAGACCTTGATTGGACCCGGTTTGGTGGAAATAATTTCTGACATTACTGGAGGAAAGGCCATTTCCTCCCTCAGGATAAGAGAAACAAACAAAAGGGATGTCAGAGTAATTTTCGTTCCTTTCGAAATTTCAAGGGAAATCCTTCCACTCCCTCCTCCAAGTAGGAGCAGTCCAAACCTTCCTGGAGACACAATCAGTCTTGGAACAAGGGAAAACAATCAAAAAAGCCTGCTATTGAATCAAAGACAGCATGAAGGGCCTGCCCCCGATCCAGGACCGGATCTTGTGGGGGGGCAGACTTTCCTTCACTCTTGGCTTGGGTTTGAGATGTTCAGGATACCTAGGCGGTGGACATCGTGTCCCAGGGATACAAGCTAGAGTTCAAGAACTTTCCTCCCCGGGGCAGTACCGTCCTTCAAGATGGAAACTATTTGTTCCATTCTTTCTTTGATCCAAGAGGGCCAATTTATGGCAACCGTGGATTTAAAGGACGCGTACCTGCATGTTCTCATCCACAGGGACCATCACAAGTTTCTAAGGTTTGCATTTCTAGACAAACACTTCCAGTTTGTGGCTCTTCCATTCGGCCTTGCCATGGCCCACAGAATTTTCTCAAAGGTTCTGGAATCCCTGTTGGTGGTGCTCGTTTTGTGAGGTATTGCAGTGGCGCCTTATCTGGACGACATTCTGCTCTAGGCGCCATCCTTTCAACAAGCAAGATCCCACACGGAGATGTTATCTTTCCTGCGATCTCACGGATGGAAGGTAAATTTGAAAAAAAGTTCCTTTGTTCCAAATACAAGGGTCATTTTCTTGGGGACCATAAGATTCCTTATCAATGAAGATTCTTGCCTAGCGCTTCATTACTCTCCCTGGCCATCAGTGGTTCAGTGCATGGAGATAATCGGTCTGATGGTAGCGGCAATGGACATCATCCCATTCGCCCGTTTCCACCTCAGACCCCTGCAGTTAAATATGCTGTCAGTGGAAAGGAGATTATGCAGATCTGTCTCCGCGAATACAGCTAGAGCAGGAGACAAGGGATTCTCTTCTTTGGTAGTTGTCTCAGGATCATCTCTCCCAGGGAACCTGCTTTAGCAGAGACCCTCTTGAGTGATTGTGACAAAAGACGCCCGTCTTCTGGGATGGGGAGCAGTCTGGGGCTCTCTAAAGGCTAAGGGAACTTGGGCTCAGTTGGAGTCTGTTCTGCCCATAAACATTCTGGTGCTGAGAGCAATCTTCAATGCTCTTCTGGCCTGGCCTCAGTTAGCCTCAGCCCGGTTCCAGTCGGACAACTTAACTTCTGTCGCCTACATCAACCATCGGGGAGGAACGCAGAGTTCCTTGGCCATGACAGAGGTAGCCAAGATAATTCAGTTGGCGGAGACGCAAAATTGCTGTCTGTCAGCGATCCACATCCCAGGAGTGGACAACTGGGAAGCTGACTTCCTGAGCAGGCAGACCTTTCACCCGGGGAATGGGAACTCCAGCCTGAAGTGTTTTCTAGCCTGATTCTCAAATGGGGTCAGCTGGAATTGGATTTCATGGCATCTCGACAGAATGCCAAGCTTCCGAGGTACAGGTCGAGGTCAAGGGACCCTCAGGCTGTACTGATAGACGCTCTGCAGTACCTTGGAATTTCAGTCTTGCATACCTATTTCCTCAGTTTGCTCTTCTACCTCGGGTCATTGCTCGAATAATGCAGGAGAGGGTGTCGGTGATCCTCATTGCACCCCCGTGGCCTCGCAGGATTTGGTATGCAAATCTGGTGGACATGGCATCTTGTCCACTTTGGAGACTTCCGTTGAGGAAGGACCTTCTACTTCAAGAGCCCTCCTTCATCCAAATCTAGTTTCTCTGAAGCTGAATGCTTGGAGATTGAACGCTTAATTTTATCCAAGCGTGAATTTTCAGAATCGCTCATTGAGAACATGATTCAGGCTCGTAAACCTGGGACTAGAAATGTTTACCATAAGATATGGTGTAAATATCTGTATTGGTGTGAATCCAAGGGCTACGCTTGGAGTAGAGTTAGGATTCCTAGAATTCTGTCCTTTCTCCAAGAAGGTTTGGAGAAGGGGTTTTCTGCAAGTTCCCTAAAGGGTCAAATATCTCTGGTCTATTTTGGTACATAAACATCTGGCGGACGTACAAACGTTTTGTTGGGATCAGACCTGTGTTCAAACCAGTTGCTCCTCCCTGGAGTGTTAATTTTGTTCTTAAGGTTCTTCAAGGGGCTTCGTTTGAGCCTATGCATTCCTTAGATATTAAGTTATCTTGGAAAGTTTTGTTTCTTATTTCTTCTGCTCGTAGAGTGTCAGAGCTCTCGGCATTACAGTAGGAGTCTCCTTACCTTATTTTTAATTCGGATCAGGTAGTTTTACGTACCAAGTTAGGGTTTCTCCCTAAAGTAGTTTCTGACCGGAATATTAATCAGGAGGTTGTTGTTCCTTCTTTGTGTCCTAATCCTTCTCAGAAGGAACGGCTTCTACAAGATCTGGACGTGGTTCGTGCACTGAAATTCTATTTCTTTCATGTAATTTGCTAGAGTCCATGAGCTAGTGACGTATGGGATATAGAATCCTACCAGGAGGGGCAAAGTTTCCCAAACCTCAAAATGCCTATAAATACACCCCTCACAACACCCACAATGGAGGTGGTGTTGTAAGTTTGTGCTAGATTTCTACGTTGATATGCGCTTCTCAGCATTTTTTGCAGCCCGGTTCCTCTGAGTGCAGTGAATGACAGAGGGATGTGAAGGGAGTATTACCTATTGAATGCAATGGTCATCCTAACGGGGATCTATTTCATAGGTTCTCTATTATCGGTTGTAGAGATTCATCTCCTACCTCCCTTTTCAGATCGACGAAATACTCTTATATACCATTACCTCTACTGATTCTCGTTTCAGTACTGGTTTGGCTATCTGCTATATGTGGATGGGTGTCTTTTGGTAAGTATGTTTCATTTACTTAAGACACTCTCAGCTATGGTTTGGCACTTTATATATAAAGTTATAAATATATGTTTGTACTTATATTTGCCATGATTCAGGTTTATCAGTATATTTCCTTTTTGCAGACTGTCTGTTTCATATCTGGGAAATGCATTTTTAAAAAAAAAAGTTTCTTACTTGGGGTTTTCAGATAAGTGCGGGCTGTATTAGGCTTGCAAGAGCGAAAAATGCTCTAATTTATTGCGTCATTCTTGGCGTGAAAATTACGTCTGACGTAAATTCGTCTTAGTTGGCGTAGAGTGTTTCACGAGGTTGCGTCATCTATGACGCTCATGTTTAGTTCCGGACGTTTTTGGCGCCAAAAAATATATTTTTTTTGTTGTGCGTCATACTTGGCGCCAAATATTTTCATTATTTAAGACCCCATTCCTTTTGCCTCTGGTCTTTTGTCAGAGGCCTATGCTTTTGCATTTTTTCCCATTCCTGAAACTGTTTTATAAGGAAATTGATAATTTTGCTTTACATGTTATTTTTTCTCTTACATATTGCAAGATGTCTCAATCTGATCCTGTCTCAGAATCTGCTACTGGAATTCTGCTGCCTGATGTCGGTTCTACCAAAGCTAAGTGCATTTGTTGTAAACTTGTGGTAACTGTTCCTCCAGCTGTCGTTTGTAATAGTTGTCATGATAAACTTTTACATGCCGATAATGTTTCCATCAGTAGTAGTTCATTACCTGTTGCTGGTCCATCAACATCTAATGCTCAGGATATTCCTGTAAATTTAAGAGAAATTGTTTGATTCCATTCAGAAGGCTTTGCCTGCCATTCCGCCTTCTAATAAACGTAAGAGGTCTTTTAAAACTTCTCATAGAGATGATGAAATTTCAAATGACTGACAACATACTGATTTATCTATCTCTGATGAGGATTTGTCTGATTCAGAGGATCCTGCTTCAGATATTGACACTGACAAATCCTCTTATTTAAAATGGAGTATATTCGTTCTTTATTAAAGGAAGTGTTGATTGCATTAGATATGGAGGAGACTAGTCCTCTTGATACTAAAACTAGTAAACGTTTAAATTCGGTTTATAAACCTCATGTAGTTATTCCAGAGGTTTTTCCAGTTCCTGATGCTATTTCAGATATGATTTCTAAGTAATGGAATAGACTGGGTACTTCTTTTACTTCTTCTTCAAGGTTTAAAAAATTGTATCCTTTGCCTACTGATAGATTAGAGTTTTGGGAAAAGATCCCCAAAGTTGATGGGGCCATCTCTACTCTTGCCAAGCATACTACTATTCCTACGGAAGATAGTACTTCTTTTAAAGATCCTTTAGATAGGAAGCTTGAATCTTTTCTAAGGAAAGCTTATTTATGTTCAGGTCATCTTCTTAGGCCTGCTATTTCTTTGGCTGATGTTGCTGCTGCTTCAAAATTTTGGTTGGAAACTTTAGCGCAACAAGTATCAGATCATAATGTGTATAGCATTGTTAAATTAATTCAACATGCTAATTTAATTTGTGATGCCATTTTTTATATTATCAGAATTGATGTTAGATATGTCTTTAGCTATTTTAGCTAGAAGAGCTTTATGGCTTAAATCTTGGAATGCTGATATGACTTCTAAATCGACTTTGCTATCTTTCTTTCCAAGGTAAGAAATTATTTGGTTCTCAGTTGGATTCTATAATTTCAACTGTCACTGTGGGGAAGAGAGCTTTTTTGCCTCCGGATAAAAAATCTAAGGGTAAATTTAAAGCTTCTAACCGTTTTCGTTCCTTTCGTCAAAATAAGGGACAGAAACCTAATCCTTCCCCTAAGGAATCTGTTTCCAATTGGAAGCCTTCCTCAATCTGGAATAAATCCAAGCCATTTAAGAGATCTAAACCAGCCACCAAGTCCGCATCAAGGTGCGGCCCTCATTCCAGCTCAGCTGGTATGGGGCAGATTAAAAATTTTCCAAGATGTTTGGATGAATTCAGTCCAAAATCATTGGATTCAGAACATTGTCTCTCAAAGGTACAGAATAGGTTTCAGAGTAAGACCGCCGGTGAGAAGTTTCTTTCTCTCACGCATTCCAGTGAACCCAGTGAAAGCACAGGCTTTCCTGAGGTGTGTTTCAGACCTGGAGTTATCTGGGGTAATCATGCCGGTTCCTTTCCAGGAACAGGGTCTGGTGTTTTATTCAAATCTGTTCATTGTCCCAAAGAAAGAAAATTCATTCAGACCAGTTCTGGATCTAAAAGTCTTGAATCGTTTTGTACGAGTACCAACATTCAAAATGGTGACTAAGGACTATTCTGCTTTTTGTTCAGCAAGGGCATTATATGTCCACAATAGACTTACAGGATTCATATCTTCATATTCCGATTCATCCAGATCACTATCAGTTCCTGAGATTCTCTTTTCTAGACAAGCATTACCAATTTGTTGCTCTTCCTTTTGGCCTAGCAACAGCTCAAACGATCTTTTCAAAGGTTCTCGGTGCCCTACTCTCTGTAATCAGAGAGTGGGGTATTGCGGTGTTTCCTTATTTGGATGATATCTTGGTACTTGCTCAGTCTTTACGTTCTGCAGAATCTCACACGAATCAACTAGTGTTTCCTCAAGAAATTGGTTGGAGGATCAATTTACCAAAAAAAGGTTGCAGCCTGTCGGAACCTTCAGTCTGTCATTCCCTTCAGTAGCTATGTGCCTGGAGGTTTTAGGTCTCATGACTGCAGCATCGGACGCGATCCCCTTTGCTCGTTTTCGCATGAGACCTCTTCAACTTTGTATGCTGAACCAATGGTGCAGGGATTATACAAATATTTCACAATTAATATCCTTAATTCCCAATGTTAGACTATCTCTGACTTGGTGGTTAGATCACCATCATATATTTCAAGGGGCCTCTTTTGTTTGCCCAACCTGGACCGTAATCACAACAGATGCGAGTCTTTCAGGTTGGGGAGCTGTCTGGGGATCTCTGACAGCACAAGGGGTTTGGAAATCTCAAGAGGCGAGATTATCAATCAATATTTTGAAGCTCCGTGTGATTCTCAGAGCCCTTCAGTTTTGGCCTCTATTATTAAAGAGAGAGCCGTTTATTTGTTTTCAGACAGACAATGTCACAACTGCGGCGTATGTCAATCATCAGGGTGGGAATCGCAGTCCTCAGGCTATGAAAGAAGTATCCCGGATACTTGTTTGGGCAGAATCCAGCTCCTGTCTAATTTCTGCGGTTCATATCGCAGGTATAGACAATTGAAGCGGATTATCTCAGTCGTCCAACTTTACATCTGGGAGAGTGGTCTCTTCACCCAGATGTGTTTTTTTCATATTGTTCAGATGTGGGGGCTTCCAGAAATAGATCTGATGGCATCTCATCTAAACAAACTTGCCAGGTACCTGTCCAGGGATCCTCAGGCGGAAGCAGTGGATGCATTGACACTTCCTTGGAGTCATCAACCTGCCTATATTTTTCTGCCTCTAGTTCTCCTTCCAACAGTGATTTCCAAGATCATCATGGAGCAATCATTTGTGCTGCTGTTGGCTTCAGCATGGGCTTCACAGGTTTTGGTATGCAGAACTTGTTTGGATGTCCAGTTGCCAACCTTGGCCACTTCCATTAAGACCAGACCTATCTCAAGGTCTGTTTTTCCATCAGGATCTCAAATAATTAAATTTGAAGGTATGGAAATTGAACGCTTAGTGCTTAGTCATAGAGGTTTCTCTGACTCAGTGATTAATACTATGTTGCAGGCTTGTAAATCTATTTCTAGAAAGATTATCGAGTTTGGAAGACTTAAATTTCATGGTGTTCTCATAAATTCTCTTGGCATTCTTTTAGAATTCCTAGAATTTTACAGTTTCTTCAGGATGGTTTGGATAAGGGTTTGTCTGCAAGTTCTTTGAAAGGACAAATCTCTGCTCTTTCTGTTTTATTCCACAGAAAAATTGCTAAACTCCCTGATATTCGTTGTTTTGTACAGACTTTGGTTCGTATTAAGCCTGTCATTAAATCAATTTCTCCTCCTTGGAGTCTTAATTTGGTTTTGAAGGCTTTACAGGCTCCTCCGTTTGAGCCTATGCATTCTTTGGACATTAAATTGCTTTCTTGGAAAGTGTTGTTCCTTTTGGCCATCTCTTCTGCTAGAAGAGTTTCTGAATTATCTGCTCTTTCTTGAGTCTCCTTTTCTGATTTTTCATCAGGATAAGGCAGTTTTGCGGACTTCATTTAAATTCTTACCTAAAGTTGTGAATTCCAACAATATTAGTAGAGAAATTGTTGTCCTTTCTTTGTGTCCTCATCCTAAGAATTCTTTAGAAAGATCTTTAAATTCTTTGGATGTGGTGAGAGCTTTGAAATATTATGTTGAAGCTACTAAAGTTTTCAGGAAGACTTCTAGTCTATTTGTTATCTTTTCTGGTTCCAGGAA